>NC_133327.1:128901778-129137282 GCF_042186555.1 Aquarana catesbeiana
AACAGGGACTGCGCATGGGAGAGGCTGAACCCAGCGGAAGCTGCCGACTGCAGAGGTATGGAGTAGCCAATAGCTTTCATCTCTTAATTTATTCTGAGCATGCGTGGCACTTTGTGCGTCCGATTTGTGTACACACGATCGGAATTTCCGACAACGGATTTTGTTGTCGGAAAATTTTATAGCAAGCTCTCAAACTTTGTGTGTCGGAAATTCCGATTGAAAATGTGTGATGGAGCCTACACACAGTCGGAATTTCCGACAACAAGGTCCTATCACACATTTTCCATCGGAAAATTCTATCGTGTGTACAGGGCATAATGGGGAACTCTGTGCTGGCTGTGTTATATTAACATGACCTTCATGTAAATAGTAAATAATTGTTTTTTGACTTTTATTTAACTTAAACACATTTCTGGGGCGTGGCCAAGATGGCGCTGTAGGTGGCTGTGTTTTAGAGAGCTCCGCAGATCCGCATAGAAATCCGGATCCATCGGCCCCCAAATCACGCCAATTTTACTCCTGCTGCCAGGCAGGGGATAGGGGATCCTGTCTCTCCTAACATCTGGGGGAAATTGCGACTCCCGGCACGAGATTGAAGGCCCGGCCTGCCGCGGGCGACTAGCCCGAAGCCGCGGCCTTTCCTGACGGCCGCGCGGCGAACCGGGACCTCCTGCCACGATCGGCCTAAGCATCGGGCCTAGCTAACTGCCTCGGATCACAGGTGAGGACGGGAGAGGGAACCCCGGACTGTATCCAGGCCGAATCCTGGGCCTGAACTCCTTTTACTCCCTCCGCGACTTGCTAGGCCGCGACCGCAGCCTTTCCTGCAGCCCCGGGGCCGCCGGATAGAAGGGGGTAGTGCTGTGTCTTGCTGGCCTAGTGGAGGGGGCTCTGTGACCACTCGGAGACACTGCCAAGCTGCAGGACCAGACCCTGGAGTGCATATATCCCCCCTTACCCCGGTGGTGAAGTGTGGTGGATGAGCTGGCTCTCCCTATGGGCCTGTGCAGATCGGAAGTCAGTGGCTCCTGTGCCATTTGCATGCAGAAGAGGAGGGAAGAATATTAAGGGGACACAGACTGTATCCTACCTGCCGCTTGAATACCCCTGACTTCGCAGACAGGCTCCCTATACCAATTGCTGAATACTGCCCGGACCTGGGCCCCCGCTACCTGAATGAGGCGCCGGAATTCCAGCGCAAGATACAGTAAAGGGGGTAAGAAGTTGACCTTCCCGCCCCAGCCGGACTCCCCCCAGACGCCCACCGGTCCCCCTTCGGAGGTCCCTAGAGTACGCGACACCCACAGGGCCCCACAGACAGACATTATGGAGTCGGATGACTCTCGCCCCCCCCTGGTTGGCGTACGTCATGGCAGCCATTGCCACTTGCCAATCAACACTAACAACAAAGATCGAAGCAGTTCAGTTGGACATGGGTCTAATCCGTCAAGATATAGACAAAATCAGATCACGAGTCACTGAGACGGAGCAAAGACTGAGTACCACTAAAGACACCATTGTGGAACATGAGAGGTCACTCCGTACTCTCCAAACTAAAGTAAAGGCCCTCGAATACAGAGCCGAGGACGCAGAGAACAGGAATCGGCGAAATAACCTTCGTATTGTTGGTCTACCGGAGGGGGTGGAAGGGAGTAACCCTACCTCCTTTATAGAGGGTTTGCTTCGTGACCTTCTACCTGAGGCCCGTTGGTCACCTTACTACAGGGTGGAGAGGGCACACCGCATCCCGCCTAAGCCGGGCCCTCCTGGATCCCCCCTCGCACCTTCATCCTACGCCTACTTAATTTTAGAGACAGAGACGAAGTTCTCCGTGCCTCTAGAAACGTTGGGGATCTCAGATTCCAGAACTCGAAGTTGATGGTCTTCCCCGACTATACGGTAGATACCCAGAAGCTTAGAAAATCTTTTGACCAAGTCAAGGCGGCTCTACGTTCACGCAACATTCGTTACAGTGTACTTTTCCCTGCTCGCCTGAGAGTCCAGGATGGCGAGACAACTCGTTTCTTTACCTCTCCAAGGGAGGCCTCCACCTGGCTGGACTCGCTACCACGGATCCGCTGACGGTTTACCTGGCATGCTAGGTGAAATCCTTCTCCATGACCTTTTTCATTGGTCCCTCTCCACGGCTTGAATCTGGGTCTGAGTTATCACACGAACTACTACATGGATGATTTTGTTATGTTACACAGGTTATGCCCGGTTCAATCCATGGAGTGTGCGGATCTGTGGGGGGAGCACTGGTTATCCTTATCAGGGAAACGTTAAGTTTATGCCCCTGCCAAAGAACTTGGCCAGGAGACTGTTGGAAAAGAAGTTCCACTCCAGCTGTTTGACTCCAAGAGGAGCGTTGGAGTCTTTGTTCTGTATCTTCTACTATAAGATGGATCGTAACTACTGTGAGGTCGCATTACCGGATACTTCCTTATGTCTGACTTTCCACGTCCTCACAGCCTGCTGCATTACAAGCGGAGATCTCACTTGTGTAGGGCCGCCTGAACTGCTGTTTTCCCCCCCCCGTGTGAAGTCTCGGGGGGTGGGCTTGCCTCTTCCACGGACCCCCCGTTGCAGCCGGCGAGCTGAATAAGTTTGGGATTGATACCCGCCTCAGTTTTGGGAGGTTGGGTGGGGTGGGGGGTGGGGTGAAGAAAGTTCCCCTAACGGGGCTTGTTTCATTTACTTTGGTTACTGATATCCTTTATCTGTTTTTAGTTGGGTTTATTTGTTTTTGTTTGATGTTTATACCAAAAAAACTTAACTCATCAGCATTGCATTGTTTCCAGATGTGTCCGTCTTGGGTCCCGGGGTCCAGTCCAACAGCCGTGATCTACATTGATCCTAATATTATTAAAATTCTTGACAGATATGTCCTCCCTTAATATTATCTCCTGGAATACCAGGGGACTAAACTCCCCGGTCAAGCGCTCCCTGGTGTTCCAATTTATTAAATCTTATAACCCGCATATATGTATACTCCAAGAAACACACTTAACAGGACGAAGGGTTATGGCTCTTAAAAAACCTTGGGTGGGCCACCACTATCATTCCACGCACTCCTCTTTCTCTAGGGGTGTTACTATTTTGGTATTGAAGTCACTCCCCTTTCGGCTCTTGGATTTGGCCCTTGACCCCGATGGTCGGTATGTCATTATGCATGCCAAAATATATTCTTTAACGTGGACCATTGTGGGCTTATATTTGCCTCCCCCGGCTTCCTTGGTGGTGCTTAACCAGATCACTAGCAAGATAGCCGATTTTGCATCTGACAATACTGTTATACTCGGTGACTTTAATCTGGTCCCTGACCCGGATTTTGACAGGCTAACTCCTGCGGGACATCATTGTTCTGGGTTGGCTGAGTGGGCAGATACCTATGGCTTGACGGATGTCTGGAGGTGGCGTCACCCCCAGACCAGGGCATACAGATGCCACTCGGCCTCTCACAGAGCTTTTTCCCGTATAGACTTGGTCTTTGCAGGGAGCCAGGTACTCCCACGGGTCACAGACATACAAATTCTCCCTAGAGGTATTTCCGATCACGCACCCTTGCTGTTGTCTTTGGATCTCTCCCTAGGCCCAGTGACAAGGGTATGGAGGCTCTCCAGATTTTGGATCTCAGACACTGCAGTAGATTCCCAATTTAGGACGGAACTCCTAGACTTTTGGGCAGTAAATGTGGGCTCGGCAGACCCCACAGTAGTGTGGGACGCCTTTAAGGCCACAACACGGGGGCGGTACCAGACCATCATTGCCAGAGTCCGACGAGAGCGTAGGGCAGATTTGATTAAGGCTGAGCGGGATGCGGGCAGTGCGGAGACTCTTTTTGTTCGTACTCGAGACCCTGTGCACTATTCGCATCTACAACTCATGACGAAGGAGGTGGTGCGTCTTCGCACCTCTCTCACCCAGAAGAAAATGCTGGCTCAGTCTCAGCGGATTTTTGAGCAGGGGGAGAGGTCAGGCCGTCTGCTGGCCTGGCTCTCCAGGGAACAGGCTGGTGGGATGAATATCTCATGTATTAAAGACCTATCGGGACAGCTGATCCATACACCGGAAGGGATAAATGGCTGTTTTGCGGAATTCTATGAATCCCTCTACAGCTCCAGGGCAGACTATAGAAGAGAAGATCTAGGAGCATACTTAGATGATATTGACATCCCAACCCTTACAGCTACGTACCACGACAAGCTCGACGCCCCAATTACGTCTCTGGAAATACTCCGGGCACTTAAATCAATGCAGTCAGGGAAAACACCGGGTCCTGATGGCATCCCAGTGGAGTTTTACAAACAGTACGCAACAGAACTAGTTGATAAATTACAGGACCTCTTCTCTGCGTCGGCGCGTCTTGAAAAACTCCCGGACACAATGAGTGAAGCAATTATAGTGGTGATTCCTAAGCCGGGGAAAGACCCCACGTTATGCTCCTCGTATCGCCCCATATCCCTTCTAAACGTCGATGCAAAGGTGCTGGCGAAAGTGTTGGCCAACAGGCTTAATTTGGTCATTACTGCCCTCATCCACAGGGACCAAACGGGCTTCATGCCCGGAAGGGGAACTGACATTAATATCAGACGCCTTTATACCCACATAGATAGAGCGGATGAGGCGACTAAAGGAGTGGTGGTCTCACTCGACGCGGAGAAGGCTTTTGACTCCGTCGAGTGGGGTTACATATGGGAGGTGCTCTCGCGATTCGGGTTCGGCACGGGTTTTACGAACTGGCTCCGCATGTTATATCATGGCCCCTCAGCTAGAATACGTACCAACGGATGCTTATCGGGGAAGTTCGGACTCTTTCGTGGCACGCGACAGGGGTGTCCTCTCTCCCCGGGTCTATTTGCTCTGGCGATGGAGCCCCTGGCTATATTGCTGAGGGAAGATCCGGGTGTCAAGGGTCTCCAGGTAGGTCCAATTGAGGAGAAATTATCATTATACGCGGACGATGCTCTGCTCTATTTAGCGGATGCGTCGTCCTCTTTACAGACTGCACTGGACCTGATTAACCGATTCGGTGAGTACTCGGGGATACGCATCAACTGGGACAAGTCGGTTCTTTTCCCGCTCCACCCCTCGACCCCTAGGGTACCACACCCACAGCTCAAATGGGTAGATGACTTCAAATATTTGGGGATCCAGGTTAGCGGCAAGGTCCAAGGCTACATGGATAACAACTTACGACCACTCATGACACAGCTCACGGCTAGATGTGCTGCTTGGCGTTCCCTTCCACTGACACCTGTTGGCAGAGTTAATCTGCTAAAAATGATCTTTCTTCCCAAGTATCTCTACTTCTTCCGTAATACACCTATACACATACCTGGGACTTTCTTTCGAAGGTTGGAGAGTCTGCTGATACATTTTGTCTGGGCCGGGAGGCCACCTAGGGTGGCTAAGCAGATTTTATATCTCCCGCTCTCGGGGGGGGGATTGGCCCTACCGAACTTTCAAATCTACTATTGGGCAGCTGTTCTGGTCACGATTCGGTGGTGGTTCTCCCAGCCCATACAGAATCCGGCGGTCACTCTGGAGGCAACTATTTTGGGTTCCTATGCGGCCCTGAGCAATCTCCCGTTCCGTGGACTTAGAGCCAGCCTGACCATGACAACACTGATGCGAACTACCGTGAAGGTATGGCAGGAGGCTAGGAAAATATATGGGAAGCCCAATTTCATCTCACCCCATATGCCCCTATGGGGTAACCCTATGCTCCCCCACTTTTACAGCATACCGGATCCCTCGCTTTGGGCAAAAAAGGGAATTCTCACATTAAAACATATAGTCAAAGAGGGTAGACTTATGTCTTTCCAAGCCCTGAGGCAATCTTTCGCTATTCCGCTCTCCTTCCAATTTAGGTACTGGCAGCTGAAACACGCCTTTGAAGCTCAGTTCCATGCCCCCCTCATTCTGGAACCAGACTCCATTGAACGGCTCTTGACTTCCAGCGTGATGGGGAAGCCCCTCTCAACATTATATCTTTACCTTACAGTGGAGTATGATACCAAATTGACCAAAACCTGGGAAAGGTGGAGGGTCGATATTCCCTCTTTGAACGAGGAGGAATGGAAGGAGTGTTTAATCTCCTACATTCCCTCCATGATAGCTGCAAAAGATAGGTTCATACAATTTAAGTTCCTACACAGAGCGTATTTCACCCCACAGAGACTGGCGCGCATTTACCATCAAAGAGATCCCAACTGTCAGAGATGTAGGCAGGAGGAGGGTACTTTCTGGCACATGGTCTGGTCCTGTCCCAAACTTCACCCCTTCTGGTCAGCAGTGGCCTCCACAATGAGCAGGGTTATAGGCTCACACTTGCCGGTCGATCCGCAGGTACTACTGCTTAGTCATTTGGAGGAAGTGGAGGGAGATAGATATAGTAAATTGTGTCTAACCTTTGCATTATACTACGCCAGGCGTGAAATCTTATTGCGATGGAAACTAGCGGAGCCTCCTACTCTGGCCTCGTGGAGAAGGTCAGTGAATATGGCACTTCCTCTTTATAGACTGACATATGAAAGTAGACAATGCCCAGGAAAGTTTGATAAAATCTGGTCCTCTTGGGTTGATGCCTCCGGGGATTCTGAACCCCCATCCCCATAACCAAGAAGTGAAACATTTTAGATGACATCCTACATCTCATGTTCATTTTTTGATGCTCGCCCCCCCCCCCCCATCCCCTTCCTTTCCCCTCCCCTGGTCCCCTCCCCCCCCCTCTTCCCCCGTCCCCCCCCGCCATTCCTACTAGGTTTGACTGCATATTGGTTGCCTACTTTATTCCACCTGAAGAGGTTATTACGCTTTAATGCCATAAGAAGTATTGCTGGGTGTAATTTCTGACGTTTGCATAACTGACATGTCTGCTAAATAGTGGCTTTTGATTGAAGGCAGATCCTATTGTCACTTTTCTCATCGCATTGACTGTACTAATTTATTGTATTGTAATGCTGATTTGTTCAATAAAATCTTCTGTTAAAAAAAAAACACATTTCTAATAGCACTAGCTACATGTTTATTTTTTATATAAAAAATGCCCAGATGGCACAAACCCCCCCCCCCCCCCTCAAATGACCCCATTTTGGAAAGTAGACACCTCAAGCTATTTGCTGAGAGTCATGTTGAGTCCATGCAATATTTTTGACACAAGTTGCGGGAAAGTGAAACCAATCACCGCCTTCAGGATTTCTAAGGGTGTAAATTTTTGATTTCACTCTTCACTGCCTATCACAGTTTTGGAGGCCATGGAATGCCCAGGTGGCACAATCCCCCTCCCCAAATGACCCCATTTTGGAAAGTAGACACCCCAAGCTATTTTCTGAGAGGCATGGTGAGTATTTTGTAGCTCTCATTTGTTTTTGAAAATGAAGAAAGACAAGAAAAAAAATTTTTTTTTTCTTTTTTCAATTTTCAAAACTTTGTGACAAAAAGCGAGGTCTGCAAAATACTCACTATACCTCTCAGCAAATAGCTTTGGGTGTCTACTTTCCAAAATGGGCTCATTTGGGGGGGTTTTGTGCCACCTGGGCATTCCATGGCCTCCGAAAATGTGATAGGCAGTGAAGAGTGAAATCAAAAATTTACGCCCTTAGAAAGCCTGAAGGCAGTGCTTGGTTTTCGGGGTCCCGTACGAGGCAAGGCTGCCAAAAAGTCCCACACATGTGGTATCCCCATACTCAGGAGAAGCAACAGAATGTATTTTGGGGTGTAATTTCACATATTCCAATGGCATGTTTGAGCAATATATCATTTAGTAACAACTTTGTGCAAAAAAAAAAAAAAAAAAAATTGTCTCTTTCCCGCAACTTGTGTCACAATATAAAATATTCCATGGACTCGACATGCCTCTCAGCAAATAGCTTGGGGTGTCTACTTTCCAAAATGGGGTAATTTGGGGGGGGGTTGAACTGTCCTGACATTTTATGCACAACATTTAGAAGCTTATGTCACACATCACCCACTGTTCTAACCTTTAGAAGCCCTTTCTGACACTTTTTGTTTACATGAAAAAATAATTTTTTTTTGCAAGAAAATTACTTTGAACCCCCACACATTATATATTTTTTTAAAGCAAATGCCCTACAGATTAAAATGGTGGGTGTTTCATTTTTTTTTTTCACACAGTATTTGCGCAGCGATTTTTCAAACACATTTTTTGAGGAAAAAACACACTTTTTAAAATGTTAATGCACTAAAACACACTACAGTATATTGCCCAAATGTTTGATGAAATAAAAAAGATGATCTTAGGCCAAGTACATGGATACCAAACATGACATGCTTTAAAATTGCGCACAAACGTGCAGTGGCAACAAAATAAATACATTTTTAAAAGCCTTTAAAAGCCTTTACAGGTTACCACTTTAGATTTACAGAGGAGGTCAACTGCTAAAATTACTGCCCTTGATCTGACTTTTGTGGTGATACCTCACATGCATGGTGCAATTGCTGTTTACATTTGACGCCAGACCGACGCTTGCGTTCGCCTTAGCGCGAGAGCAGGGGGGGACAGGGGTGCTTTTTTTTTTTCTTTATTATTTTTTTTGCTTTTTTATCTTATTTTTAAACTGTTCCTTTCATTTTTTTTTTAATCATTTTTATTGTTATCTCAGGGAATGTAAATACCCCCTATGATAGCAATAGGTAGTGACAGGTACTCTTTTTTGAAAAAATTGGGGTCTATTAGACCCTAGATCTCTCCTCTGCCCTCAAAGCATCTGACAACACCAAGATCGGTGTGATAAAATGCTTTCCCAATGGCGCTGTTTACATCCAGCGAAATCTAAGTCATAAAATGCTCTTAGCTTCCGGTTTCTTAGGGCATAGAGATGTTTGGAGCCACTCTGGTCTCTGATCAGCTCTATGGTCAGCTCACCGGCTGCATTCTCAGGTTCCCTGTTGAGACAGAAGAGCCAGAGAAAAACACGGAAGACGGTGGGGGGGCATTCCTTCCCACTGCTTGTAAAAGCAGTTTAGAGGCTAATTAGCCACTAGGATTGCTTTTACATGAAAGCCGACCACTGGCTGAAAAGAATGATACCAAGATGATACCTAAACCTGCAGGTATCATTCTGGTATAACCACTCAAAGTCGTGAATGGCGTACCTGAAGACAAAAAAATGGTTAACAATAAAACACAGTAAATGGTAAAGTATAAAAAAATGCATACCTGAAAAGCAAACATGATAAAAAATAATAACAATAAAACATTGCAGAATAGAATACAGTAAAAAAGAGCAGAACAATAGAGAGAGAATAGAGAGAGAGAGAGAACAATAAAACAACAACTATTTTTTTTAATTTTATAATTTTTTTTTGTTTTTTTTTTTTTACACTTTTTTTTGTAACTGTAACTTTTATAACTGTAACCGGTTCCAGGTTCGGTTCTCTCAAAATGCTATGGCATCTTGGGAGACCCTGTGAAAGTGTGCCTAGTCTGTGCAATGCTGTACCCTACGCTAATACTCAACTAGTGAATGGTAGCGTTCAAAACATTCACCAATGCAAAGACCAGGATTGTCAGGACAGGAGGGAAAATAATAGCAGGTGTCACGCCTATATCCGCGCTTGCTGCAGACACAACATCTTTTTTGGGTAGGTTCGCTGGGTAGGGGTACTCGGGAGGACATAAAGAAAATGCCTCTCATGCAGCCGACTGCATTTGGTTGGGGATGTGAATGGGGGAAGTACGGGCGCTGCAGAAGTGGTGGGTTCCCAATTAGGATTGGCGAATGCAGCAGGAAGGGCACTATGGGCACGACGGGCCTGTGTTTGTCTTCTTCTTGGTGGCAGCGGGACACTACTTGTGCTTGCCACCTCACCAGCTCGAACTGCACTTATGGGACTCGCCACGTCACCAAGTGTTACTGCAGTGCTGGTTTGACTACGACCAGGGTAGTTTACTGCATGCCACCAGTTCCCACCCGGTTCCCCTCATCAATAGTGTGCCCTATGGGCAATATCTGCGAGCTAAACGTAATTGTAGTGATGAGTCTGACTTCGAAAAGGAGGCCAAGTGTTTACGTTTGCGCTTCCTAAACCGAGGATACAGTAAAAAATGCCTTAAAAAAGCATACCTCAGAGCTAAGAATCAAAACAGAGTTTCTCTTCTACATAACACTAGACCCAAAAAAGCAAATTCTGGAGTTAGACTCATCACTACTTACTCTAATCAACACAAACAAACACGTGAAATTCTCAACAAATACTGGTATTTGTTGATGGGGGACGAAAAAGTAGCCAAACATTTAAACCCTTATCCGGAGATCACGTTCAGACGTTGCCGATCCCTGAGGTGGGCTAAAAACATACATTGTTGTGCTATGTTACATTGCAATAGTATACTACTTATCTGTAACTGTATTATTGGAATATAAATTGTACTCTTACTGTTCACTCATAAAATTCAATAAAACCTTTTCTGACAAAAAATACTGGTATTTGTTGATGGGGGACGAAAAAGTAGCCAAACATTTAAACCCTTATCCGGAGATCACGTTCAGACGTTGCCGATCCCTGAGGGATTCGTTAGTACACAGTCATTATGAAAACAATACTGTCAAAGTCAAAGAAACTGATAGAGGCAGTAGGCCGTGCCATCATTGTTCCTTTTGTAGGTATATTTTGGCGACTCGAAGTCTTCTATTGCCCAATGGGCATCTATACAAACCAAGATTTGCAATAACGTGTCAATCCATTGGCATTGTGTACATTATGCTATGCGAGTGCAATATGTTCTATATTGGTAAAACTAAGAGACCCTTTTTCTGCCGCATCAGGGATCATGTCTCCCTGATACGAAAAAAGAAAATGGAGACTCCGATCAGTCGCCATGTAGGTCTGCATCATAATTTTGACACTAAGTGCCTACACTTTTTTGCGTTGGAACATATTCCCCCTGGGGATAGAGGGGGAAACTATGACAGGCTCCTCCTTCAGAAGGAGACTCGCTGGATACACGAGTTATCGGCCCTCAAATATCCGGGCATGAATGAGGCGTTCAGTTTCAAGCCCTTTCTTTGAAAACCGTGGTATCAACAGCCCAAATTTGGCTTTTTTTCAGTTCCTTTTCACTTTTTCTTCCCCCCCCCTCCCCCCCTTCCCCCCCCCCCCTCTTTGTTCTGGTTATTTATTCTATCTAATATTCTCAATTCTCATTCAAGCTGGTATCATCTGTATTTATATGTGGTATGAAATCGGATATTAAACAGATGTATTAGGATCGTGTACATTGTATTGTTGTGTGTGATATCATTGGATTCCCACTGGAATGGTTGCCTATCTTGCAGGCTGTAGTTATCAATATACTTTTGCTCCCGCTTTTATTGCCCCAGTCAGGAGAAAAATAATAATTCTGGTCAATGGATTCTCTAAGAAGGTTGGGGCCATCCCTGTCAATCTCGACCACACGGACGCCCGGGGCACCCACCGTTGGGGATGAAGAACCAATCACCCCCACGATGGTGGCCCTAACAATTGAGTCTGGTCATGTTAGAATTAGACCTTTGGTTCAGATTAATTCTTTTAGGAGCCTTTAATATACCTCTAGGGAACATCCTCTTTAAAGCCTTAGAGCAGTGATTGTATACTGGGACTGGTATTCTATGTTCCAGGGTGATAATGTTTGTTTTTCCCTTATCCTTTCCCTTATCCAAAATGGCGCCGTATGGCGCTCGTATGTTTTACAGGCTCCAAAACCATTCAGACATGCGCACTAAGAATTATGAACGCCGCTGACGTCAGAATGACGCCGCGGCGCCCTCCCACGTCATGACGCAGGCAGTCTCAATGAACGTCCGCATCCCGGCGGTGAAATCAGACGCCGCCGGGATGGGGGTATTTAAAGGCGGTTATACACCGCTTACACTCTGATATCGGTGCTCATCCACGGAGGACGCTTCAAGCCCCCTCAAGCCCATGTGCCGTGTCTATGCCTTCAAAGTAAGTCGCTCCCCTGCAGCCTTGTCATCACTGTTAGTGTCTTGAGCACTTTGATCTTCAACGGCCCTTTTCATTACATTTTCTTCCTCTTTTCCTCTTTACTCAGAAAACTGCTGTGAAGGGAATCGCTCCCTCAGGACAATTCAACTGTGCCTTTACCAGGGACTAGACCATTAGAATTTTGGTGTCTATCTCCATTTGTAGAATTTGCACTGGCTGGGAGACTTTCATGTTCCGGGTCAGGATTAACAATTGGTTCTATTTAAGGTAATACACTCTTCAAATTAAGGGTGTTTTGGTATCAAAGTGATATCCGATGCGATCCCTTATCTAATCTACACTCTATCTGTCATTTCTTAAAGGGCCTGTTTAAACACTTTATATACCCCTGTGGTCACCCTATGACAGTGAGGCTCCACCTTTATGAGAATCCCCCATTTCTAAGTTGGTATCAGCTCTATCCTATGCGGGCATTTACGCTACATGGTTGTACTACAGCTTGGTAAGATATGCAAATTAAAATCTTCTTTACTTATAATTGTTTGGTTTATTTGATTTATGTATATATACTATAGTGTTCTGTACTCACTTTATTAACCAAATCCAATATCTTGGGTTATATTCTGTATATATTCTGTATATATTTAAACTATTGATGTATTGATTTCTGCTCATTTTCTCATCATTCAGAGTCCACTACAATCATTTGCCTTTAAATACTCCTGAAGAAGCTCACATTTGAGCGAAACATGTCGAGCAAGCGGCAGATTGTCATGGCACCTTTAAGTAGTTGCTTTATGTAGCACTGTATAATGTTAATGAATTTAGGTCTAATCATTTATGTTTAAGCATTTTTAGAATTATGTCTCTTCCTTTCCATGTGAGACACAGATGTTTTTAATCTTTATCAAATAAAAATAATAATTTTATAACTGGTACGGAAATTATTGTTTAAATCGTTGAGTTAAGAAGCACCTTAAAAGTCCCAGGGGAAAAGGGAATATTTCTCTTCTTTTTTCCCCTATCCCCTTACAGGCTAATATAGCCCTTGTCTTCACTTCACAGTCAATTATGGGATGTGGTGCTGTCAGTTGACTATCTTTGTCCTTCCTAAATTCTATTCATAAATTGGGGTGTTACCCACCCTTCACCTTATCAGGACAAATATAGTCACTGGATTATCCATTTTTTGGATCTGATTAAATTTAAAATATTCAGTGGTATTCGATGTCCGATGATAAATTTCTTTCTCCCTTTTCTGTTCTGTTTTTCTCTTTATTATACTTTGTTGTTTTTTCCTTGAACAAGCAGACATCTATCCTTGAGAGGTAAGGTCAAACTTGGGGTCTGTCTCGGTGAGGTGTTTTTCTTTTGGTCGCCTCTCGGGGGTTTGATTGTAGAGAATTATTGATTCTAAATAATGGCTAACTACTGTGGGAATGCCTTCGATGGTTTGATGGATCATATCCATAAATCACAAAATACCTCCAATGGAGGTCTATCTATGGAACGTTTCTTCTTGAGACTGCAACGCATGCTCGAGAAGAAATCAAGATTATTTTGGAATAAATGGTATTTTCTAAAGTACACTGAAGAGAACATCTCTCCTTGGGGTTTAAGAATTCAGATCTTCCCCACTATTACCCAATTAGAGCCAGATTTCAAATTGGAATGGGAGGAGAATTTGCAGAGTTGCTCTAAAAAAATGATGGAGCTCCTATGCAAACACTATACAACTGAGTTATCCCTTGTAGATAAGGAAATTGAGAAGTTACACTATGATAATCCAGCAATCATTGCAGATGCCCTCTTTTCTACACGAGAAAACAAACTCAAATCAAATTTAGAACTATATGTAACAGAAATTTTAAAAACAAAAGAAAAAAAATATATTAGAGACAAATTAGCGTATGACAACAAGCAAGCCTATAATTGGTCACAAAACAATTATAAAAGAAAAAAACGTAACAACCAAACACGCCAATCTAAACAGGCGAATAGTGAACCTAGTGATTCTGACTCATCTGTCTCTTCTGTTTCTTCACTACAGGCACAAGATTTCACACGATTCACAAGAACCCAGGATTCATCGAATTCTAAACACGTCAAAGAAAATGCACTTACGGGTTCAGTTAGACGCACTCCAAACCCCAAGACACCTATGGTCACTCGGGCGGGTGCGAATAAGAGTTCACTCACTAGCGCACCGGCTCACCCTGAAACATTTCCTAACACTTGTACAACCACCTGTGCACCCACACCCGGTTTGAACACCTCGGTAAGTAACATTAATACTTTCCCTTTGCAGCAGGATTTTCGTCCGGCCCCAATTTTTACTCAGATGATGCCGGATCCCAAAAGACCCATAAGTTCAGATTTGGGGAATCCCAAACCACAGAAACTCAACTCGAGGTGATTAACATCTCCTCCTATCCTTTATCGGCAGAACAAGTTTCTGTGTTGAAACTTGGCCTCACCTTCTGCCCCACGCGAAAGATAGACCCCTTCGAATTGATAAAAGATCTCAATTTATTTTCAAGGAAACTTATGTTTAAAATTCTATATGATAGGCCTCCTCCAGCTATCCGGAGTTCATCTTTTGATAATCCCCTTTGGAAGGAGATGTCCATCAATGACATCAAGGCTATGGAGGATCTAATGGAGCTGTGGGAGGAGGGGGGGATCAATGAAACAGACCTGCTCGAGGCTTGTGCCCTCGAAACGGCTGTTGACCCCCCGCCCCCTCCCCCACCTCAATTGATCCATCCCCATCTCCCCAATACTGCTCCATCTGGTAACTATAAACCTAAATCTTCCAAATTTCCTGCTCTGCAAGGTAATCCGAACGTATGGGCGTTCACTAACCAAGTCACCAAGGAGATTATGGAAACTAAATGGAGGAACACCTCTGAGACCAATTTAACCCCCTCTCAAACTCAGGCTCTAAAATCCTTACAACAAAATCAAAATATTATCATCAAGCCTGCCGATAAGGGTGGTAATCTGGTAGTGATGGACAGGGGCCAATACGAGTCCATGGTACTGGCTATTGTCCAGAACCAAGAATGGTATCGCAAAATATCACCAACTCATGTCACCTTAACTATTAACCGCTACCAACACCTAATTGGTTCTGCTTATCGTAGCGGCCTCATCAATAAGTCCACCTGGGAATTCTTGAATGTTACAACTCCACGAATACCCACTTTATACGCACTTCCCAAGATCCATAAAAGTCAGACTAAACCCCCGGGCCGCCCAATTGTCTCTGGTAATGGCAGTCTCACCGAGACAGCCAGTCAATTAATTGACGACTTCCTCAGGCCCCACGTCGAGGGCTTGGTGTCCTACCTTCAGGACACCAATGACCTGCTACGCGCCCTTGATGGGATTTCCCTTCCCTCGGGCACGTGGCTGGTGGCCCTTGACGTGGAGGCCTTGTACAACTCCATCCCCCATTATCAGGGGGTGGAAGTTGTCAAATATTTCATTTTTCAAAATCATGAAATATCTTCTCAGTACAATGAGTTCATTCTGAACCTGTTGATGTTTATTCTTTCCAACAACATCTTCCTATTTGGAGGATCCCACTACCTCCAGATACAGGGGGTGGCTATGGGGACCAAGTGTGCCCCCTCTTATGCCAACCTGTATCTGGGGGGGTGGGAACGGGAACTATTCTCCAGTAATGATATGCAGAAATTTATGGATCAAATCCCCCTATGGAGGAGATTTATTGACGATGTTTTCTTCATATGGGTGGGCCCCCAAGATCTTCTCTTGTCCTTTTTGGAAAGTTTAAAAATCAATAGGTTCAACCTCAAATTTACGGTTGAATTTAGTCAATCTAGTCTGACTTTTTTGGATACTCTAATCACAGTGAAACCAGATGGTAGCATCAGAACGACCCTATACCGCAAATCCTCTGCAGCAAACTCTTTACTGCATGCCACCAGTTCCCACCCGGTTCCCCTCATCAATAGTGTGCCCTATGGGCAATATCTGCGAGCTAAACGTAATTGTAGTGATGAGTCTGACTTCGAAAAGGAGGCCAAGTGTTTACGTTTGCGCTTCCTAAACCGAGGATACAGTAAAAAATGCCTTAAAAAAGCATACCTCAGAGCTAAGAATCAAAACAGAGTTTCTCTTCTACATAACACTAGACCCAAAAAAGCAAATTCTGGAGTTAGACTCATCACTACTTACTCTAATCAACACAAACAAACACGTGAAATTCTCAACAAATACTGGTATTTGGGGGGCGTGGCCTGACCTGGCATGGAGAAAGACGTGTGATTCCGGAGCTCTGTCTGCCACGGGAGTAATCTTCAAAATTACAGAGGTATTTTCTCGGCACCTCACCCCTTAACTATGGGAACGGCTTCCCGAAACTCATCTGCCTCCCGCTCTCGCTCTCCCAGAGATTTAACGGGTTCACAAGCCCAGAACATACCGGAGATGTTCAGGGCCGGCAGAAGCAACATGGCGCCTTCCCGCCGCGGGCTCCCTCACTCTCCTCAGCTATCGACACCACCATCTGACCACAACACCTCACCCCAACAGCCCCCACATCCCCATGGCGGGGAAGCAGGAATAGAGCTCCTACCCCCGCCGCCAATTAACCTGCAGGACCTTAGATCAGTTGCAGATGACATTAAGGAGACCCTGTATGCAGCCATTTCAGAACTCAGGCTGGACATGAGGGAGCTCAATGACAGGGTACATGCCGTTGAATGCTCCACAGAACGACAAGAGGAATCTCTTCATACGATCACTACCCGCATTGATTCGCACACCTTACAAATGCGTGACATGCAGCGACATCTGGAAGACCTCGACAATCGAGGTAGAAGGCATAACTTACGAATCAGAGGTCTTCCAGAGTCCTTTGAAGGAGAACAGGTCCCGCACTCTGTAGTGGCCATCTTCAACAATATACTACAACGTCCCCCTCACACTCCCATCGAAATGGAGAGACTACACAGAGCTCTGCGGCCAAAAGGCAGGGAGAACGAGACCCCAAGAGATGTCATCTGCTGCATTGTAGATTACAAATTAAAAGAAGACATAATCAAACGAGCCAAGGGTATGCAGCAGATTCTACACGAGGGCCACCCTATCCAAATCTATCAAGATCTCTCGGGTATTACGCTACAGCACAGGCGCGATCTCAAACCCTTGCTAGATGCCCTTAGAGACAAAAATATTGTATACAAATGGAAGTTTCCATTCTGCCTCACAGCCTCCTCAAATAGCCGCACGGCTGCTCTTAAGGTCCCTGAAGATTTGCCACACTTCTGCTCCACACTCGGCCTGCCCCTGATATCAGTACCTCTCTGGTATGCAGCTTTTCGCCCCAGGCCTTTCCACCGAGACGGGCGTAGGGATGAACCTATGGAAACGCAAAGCCCTGGACATCGCAGGCACCGTTCGCCTTCCATCTTGAGGAACCACGCCACACACCGCCCAGGATCACAAGAGGCTAACCCTGCTGTCTCACCGCGAGAACGGAGAGCTCGTAGAGGCCGTTAATGGCGAGATATGGCGACCCTACCACCAGTCTCCGATTGCCCAGTTTGACCCTCAGCGGGTCGTTTACCCTTCCTTTTTTACATCAGTTATATACTAGGAACTTCTTTTTGTTTTTATTATTTTTATTTTTTATGCTGGGGGACTCTCACTGACAACAACTCAGCACCAACAGCAACACAGTTGCTCCTCCCGCCCGACATCTTGAGTGCTGCTTAGGCAGCACATATCAGCCGGCGACTTATCCCCTCGTCAACTCCTGCACATCTACTTCGGGATTTGTTTCACTTTGCTTCAGTAGCTGGCGCCACAAATACACGGATGGACTAAATGGATCCGAATGACGCAGAACTACACTCCCCATGATGCTCAGCGGATGTAAACCCCGCCTGAATATGACGTGCAGTCCCGCCCATACGAACGGCATACTTGCACGCTGCATGACACTCCCAGGAATCCTCTCCGTACAGTTCTGCTGATCACTACAGCGCTTCAATGGGACTCAGCTTACCCTGCTTTTACATAGATACCTCCTCTTCAAACACAGCGAATCTTCACCAACATTGCCAATGGCACATCCAGCGAAGGCTCCTATAGCAACCACCGTGTTATGTGCAGGAACTGCTGTTGCCATTGGTCTAAACATTCTACTCTTCTCACATTGCAGGACTGTTCCGGTAACATGTCACTAACTTCCTTTTTTTTTTTTTTTTTTATTTTATTTCTCTCCTTTTCCTGTCTTGTTATGTAATCCTCCTTCTTGACCAGGCAGTTTATCTTGGTTAATGCCTGTACTGTTAATGTTTCACACGCATTTTCTGTTTATTTGTGATGGTTCACAGGGCCACGTAGATTTCCCGGAGTAGTCCTGGAGATTGGGGACTCCCCGGGAATCACATGTTATTAGATACGTTTACTCCACACACGATCGCTATTTTTGATGTTTGTGGCGACGTGTGTGGAAGATGTGGCGCATGTTCGCTGCCTTAACACACAACGTCATTTTGGACATTGGGCATTGCAGACCTAAGGAAGGTGGCATGGATTAGGGAATACCCCCTATTTCAGGCCACAACGAGGGAGGGCCCCATGATCCAACATACACTGTTGGGCTGACCTGAAACTGAAGGCCCTATTACTGATACAGCTGTTTGAACTATATACACATCCACATACGACACCAGAAGCTTACCTTGCCCCTCCCATAAAAACTCGTTGACAGCTTTATACCTCCTCCACTGCTACTTTCCATCCCGTGGCGACGGACCACACCCTATCACCTGTACCTTAGTCCTATACTATCTCCCTTTCTCCACCGCCTGGTTTTAGGTCAACCCTCACACAGGCACGTTCCGGGGTTCAGTAATCCTTATAGGACGCTGTGACTCGAGCGCGCTCTGTACCACACCGACCTCCCTCAATAGAGGCTCGTAGGAGTTTAACTCCACGCCTCTTCGGTTCCCCCCTGATTACATAAGCACCCCGCTAGTACACACACCCATTTAAAACAGAACACACCACTTACCTCTTATCCTCTATCCTATCCCCTACTCCTCCCTATGGCGGCTACTTCAGCCCCTCCCCCACACAACGAACTGCACCACTCTCAGCCACATACCCTCAAATTACTCTCTATTAACATTAGAGGTTTAAACACGCCTGAAAAAAGATCCCACCTCCTCCACTCACTTAAACAAGCTAAAATTCATATTGCTTTAATACAAGAAACGCACTTTCGAACAGACTCAACCCCCAAACTACACAACAGCCACTTCCCAATGACATTTCATGCCACCAATTCTGAGGCAAAATCGAAAGGGGTTTCCATCCTTTTCGCAAAACATTGCCCCTTCCAGGTGACGGACGTCCAAAGGGATCCGCTCGGCAGGTTTCTTTTCATAAAAGGGAACATCCACCAGAAAACCTTCACAATTGCCAATATATATGCACCCAATTCTGGCCAAGTCACTTTCTTTCATAGCACACTGCAACTACTTTCCAGCTTTTACTCGGGAACCCTCATAGTCGGAGGGGACTTAAATGTTCCTCTCACCCCATCCGTTGACACATCCAATGGGACATCCTCACTCACATACAGAGCCCTTCGATCCATCAAACAACAACTGAGCAGCCTCCTGCTCCATGACACCTGGCGTACTCTACATCCTAAAGAAAAAGATTTCACTTTCTTTTCTCCCCCACACAACAAGTACTCTCGACTAGACCATTTCTTCCTATCCCAAAAAGACCTGACATTTCTTACCAAGGCGACCATTGAACCGTCTCTACTATCAGACCACAGTCCTATTACCATGACTTTACAATTCTCTACACTTCGTCCACGGACACGTATTTGGCGACTAGATAGCTCCTTACTGACTGACGAGGCCGACGTCCGTAGACTGTCTACATACCTTTCTGACTTCTTCTCCACAAATACCTCGACTGATGTCACTCCAGCAATCACATGGGCGGCCCATAAATGCGTCATCCGCGGGGAATTGATGTCCATAGCGGCTCAACGCAATAAACTCAGGTTTACACGAATTAATGATCTTACTACACGCATACGCAGACTTGAACAAACACATAAGGCTTCCCTAGCAGCTGCTACGCTAACTGAACTTATTCAGGCAAGAGAAGAGCTGTTAGAAACACTGAACGTGACACTGAAACGCAAATTTGCCCTTACGCAAAAGCTCTATTATGAATTCGGCAACAAGGCTGGGAAGTTCCTGGCTAGAGCTCTTCAAACGAGAAAAGCCTCAAACACTATACACAAAATTATCAGTCCTGCTGGGGAAGCTTTAGTGACTAATGAAGATATAGCAGAACAATTCACTCAATACTTCTCTAAATTGTACAACCTTCCTCCATCCACCTCCACCACGGACGCCCCGATGGACCGCCCATCAGCCATCAAAGAATTTCTAGCACAATATGGCCCAACCCCCTTATCTCCTGAAGACGCCCAATCCCTAGACCTTCCCCTCTCTGTGACCGAATTGCAAGCGGCACTAAAACAGATGAAGAAGGGCAAAAGCCCTGGGCCAGATGGTCTTTCAGCCTGTTACTACACATCCTTTGGGAACATACTCCTCCCACATCTAACCAAAGCCCTTAACAATCTTACCCCTGACTCTATAGCCAACAAAGACCTACTCGAAGCCCACATTACTCTCCTTCCCAAACCGGGTAAAGACCCCACCCTAGTAACCAATTATCGTCCCATCTCCCTTCTAAATGTAGACCTGAAACTGTATGCCAAAGCTTTGGCTAACCGCATTTTACCCTTCATCCCGAACCTGATCTCACTAGACCAAGTGGGTTTTGTCCCCGGCCGTGAGGCACGGGACAACACCACCAAAGCACTGAACATCCATCACTGGCTTCGCAGAACGTCCACGCCTGGCTTTTTTCTTTCATTGGATGCAGAGAAGGCGTTCGACAGAGTCGCATGGGACTATATGGAGGCCTCTTTGAGACGTATAGGTCTCCCGCCCCTCATGCTGCAAATGGTCCTGGCCCTGTATTCATTCCCGAAGGCCAGGATCAGGGTTAACGGGGAGCTGTCGGGCGCCTTCTCTGTATCCAATGGTACCAGACAGGGCTGCCCCCTTTCGCCATTAATATTCATACTAACAATGGAACCTATGCTCCGCAGACTGAAGGACAATCCTGCCATTAAAGGGGTGGGCGTTCTGCATAATCAGTATAAATTAGCAGCCTATGCTGACGACATTTTACTTTTCTTGACAGACCCCATTACGACCATACCAAACTTATTAGCTGACTTTACACTCTTCAAAAACCTATCTAACCTTCAAATCAACTTTGAAAAGTCGAAGGCCCTTAATATCACCCTGCCAATCACTACAGTAGCCTTATGCAAACATAACTTCCCGTTTAGTTGGGAAAATTCAGACATCTCCTACCTAGGCATTAAACTTACCACAAACCTATCTGACCTCTATGCAAAAAATTTTTTACCTCTGATCCTGTCCATCCAATCGGACCTCCGGAAGTGGCACCTGGGCTCCTTTTCTTGGCTGGGCAGGATCGCTATACTAAAAATGAACATCCTGCCCAGAATACTCTACGTCCTCCAAGCTATACCGATTAACCTCCCGACGTCCTTTTTCCTTTCCTACAAACGTATTTGTAGGAACTTCATATGGGCAGCCAAAGCCCCACGACTTAGCTGGGTCAGACTAACCCTCCCCAAACAACTTGGAGGCTTAGGCCTCCCGGACATTCAAAAGTATCATTGGGCATGCCATTTAACCAGGGTGGTTGATTGGCACATCCACCGCCCCTCTAAAGACTGGATAACGCTGGAAGACTCCCTGACCAGCATCCCAATTGCCAACTCTCCATGGATCACTCCCAGACTTATCCCTCGCGACTTCTCATCACACCCCCTCATTGGTGTCACATTATCCATTTTCAAATTGGCCTGCAAATTACTCAAAACCTCTCCCTCCCCTGGCCCCATGACGCCTCTAGACAATAACCCTGGTTTCCCCCCTGGCCTCACCTTGAAAGACAAGACGCTCACTACACATACCACGCAGGCTAGAGCAAACCAATTTTTCAGGAACGGATCACTCCTTTCCCAACCACTACTCGCTGCAAACCTACCCAACCATGAGATACCATTCTTCAAATACCTACAGCTCCGACATTTTTTACAAACCACACCACACATGTCCCATTGGCATAGAGATCACACACCGTTTGAACTCCTTTGTCTCAGCACTGAACCTCAGAACCACTTAATATCCACGCTTTACGCCCTACTTTTCTCAGGCCACCAAATTAAACAGGACAAGCTGGTACTCCAGTGGGAAAATGATCTATCTATAAATCTCTCACCCAATGAATGGGGTCAAATTTTCACCCTCATGCACAAAGGTTCCATTAACGTATCCACACAGGAAAATAGATACAAACTATTCTCCAAATGGTACAGGACGCCTGAAAAGATCCACCACTTCCACCCCACCATTCCACCAACCTGCTGGAGATGTGGTGCGGATAGAGGTACCCTGCTGCACATATGGTGGGACTGCAACCTGATCCGACCTTTTTGGCAAGAAATAAACCAGCTGATTACACAAATCACTACGTTCCAAATGGCTCCCTCCCCTGCACTCTACCTGCTCCATCATACTCATGCCTCCCTCCGTTCATATAAAAAATCCCTCACTTTGCATCTCATCAACGCAGCCAACCTGTGCATCCCTGCCCTTTGGAGGAACACTACTCCCCCTACAGTCCAAGATTGGATCCGCAGGGTAGACCGAATAGCTGATATGGAAAATCTCATTTCACAATCCACAGATCATCCTACTAAATTCTATGTCACCTGGGCAAGTTGGTTACACTATAAACAAACCCAATCACGAACATCAATGTCTCAAATTCTTCATCAGTTTACCTTCATTTATATCGCATACATTGTACCGCCGCCTCCCCTCACCCACCTTTCCCATTCGAATTCCTACAGACAGTGCTATCCCCACACTGTTTTCCATTTAGATAAACTTCATACTCCTAATAAGGGCATGTTCCTTTTCGTCTTTACCTTAGAGGTAAAGGTTCAGGCCTGTACTGCTATGTACACTCCAGATCACATTACAATCCCATTCTCCGGATTCCCTACCGGGACCTTACACAACCCTCAACCATACCACCGACTTTAGCTTTACCTACTAGCTTCTCGAATCTCCCGGTTCATTCACAGCGCAGTTCCCTTTGGGGGTGAATGACGCCGGGAGTATCAATTGGTGATGTGTACACTACACTTCCCATAGCTTTATCCCGGTCTATGTGTTATTTACTGTATATCTCAGCAGAAAATGATGAAGATAATATATTGTATATCAATCGACACTGCAATTAGGCCTCTTTCCACTTCCAATAGGCTCTCTAATTACTACTGGTCGTCACACCTACATTGCACTTGCACCAGGTTTGTTGCATATTTCAATATTTAAATGTTCTTTTAGGTTACACCGCCTGATTTAAGGCGCTCATTGCTTCCCTAGTGGGCTAAAAACATACATTGTTGTGCTATGTTACATTGCAATAGTATACTACTTATCTGTAACTGTATTATTGGAATATAAATTGTACTCTTACTGTTCACTCATAAAATTCAATAAAACCTTTTCTGACAAAAAATACTGGTATTTGTTGATGGGGGACGAAAAAGTAGCCAAACATTTAAACCCTTATCCGGAGATCACGTTCAGACGTTGCCGATCCCTGAGGGATTCGTTAGTACACAGTCATTATGAAAACAATACTGTCAAAGTCAAAGAAACTGATAGAGGCAGTAGGCCGTGCCATCATTGTTCCTTTTGTAGGTATATTTTGGCGACTCGAAGTCTTCTATTGCCCAATGGGCATCTATACAAACCAAGATTTGCAATAACGTGTCAATCCATTGGCATTGTGTACATTATGCTATGCGAGTGCAATATGTTCTATATTGGTAAAACTAAGAGACCCTTTTTCTGCCGCATCAGGGATCATGTCTCCCTGATACGAAAAAAGAAAATGGAGACTCCGATCAGTCGCCATGTAGGTCTGCATCATAATTTTGACACTAAGTGCCTACACTTTTTTGCGTTGGAACATATTCCCCCTGGGGATAGAGGGGGAAACTATGACAGGCTCCTCCTTCAGAAGGAGACTCGCTGGATACACGAGTTATCGGCCCTCAAATATCCGGGCATGAATGAGGCGTTCAGTTTCAAGCCCTTTCTTTGAAAACCGTGGTATCAACAGCCCAAATTTGGCTTTTTTTCAGTTCCTTTTCACTTTTTCTTTCCCCCCCTCCCCCCCCCCCCCCCCTCTTTGTTCTGGTTATTTATTCTATCTAATATTCTCAATTCTCATTCAAGCTGGTATCATCTGTATTTATATGTAGTATGAAATCGGATATTAAACAGATGTATTAGGATCGTGTACATTGTATTGTTGTGTGTGATATCATTGGATTCCCACTGGAATGGTTGCCTATCTTGCAGGCTGTAGTTATCAATATACTTTTGCTCCCGCTTTTATTGCCCCAGTCAGGAGAAAAATAATAATTCTGGTCAATGGATTCTCTAAGAAGGTTGGGGCCATCCCTGTCAATCTCGACCACACGGACGCCCGGGGCACCCACCGTTGGGGATGAAGAACCAATCACCCCCACGATGGTGGCCCTAACAATTGAGTCTGGTCATGTTAGAATTAGACCTTTGGTTCAGATTAATTCTTTTAGGAGCCTTTAATATACCTCTAGGGAACATCCTCTTTAAAGCATTAGAGCAGTGATTGTATACTGGGACTGGTATTCTATGTTCCAGGGTGATAATGTTTGTTTTTCCCTTATCCTTTCCCTTATCCAAAATGGCGCCGTATGGCGCTCGTATGTTTTACAGGCTCCAAAACCATTCAGACATGCGCACTAAGAATTATGAACGCCGCTGACGTCAGAATGACGCCGCGGCACCCTCCCACGTCATGACGCAGGCAGTCTCAATGAACGTCCGCATCCCGGCGGTGAAATCAGACGCCGCCGGGATGGGGGTATTTAAAGGCGGTTATACACCGCTTACACTCTGATATCGGTGCTCATCCACGGAGGACGCTTCAAGCCCCCTCAAGCCCATGTGCCGTGTCTATGCCTTCAAAGTAAGTCGCTCCCCTGCAGCCTTGTCATCACTGTTAGTGTCTTGAGCACTTTGATCTTCAACGGCCCTTTTCATTACATTTTCTTCCTCTTTTCCTCTTTACTCAGAAAACTGCTGTGAAGGGAATCGCTCCCTCAGGACAATTCAACTGTGCCTTTACCAGGGACTAGACCATTAGAATTTTGGTGTCTATCTCCATTTGTAGAATTTGCACTGGCTGGGAGACTTTCATGTTCCGGGTCAGGATTAACAATTGATTCTATTTAAGGTAATACACTCTTCAAATTAAGGGTGTTTTGGTATCAAAGTGATATCCGATGCGATCCCTTATCTAATCTACACTCTATCTGTCATTTCTTAAAGGGCCTGTTTAAACACTTTATATACCCCTGTGGTCACCCTATGACAGTGAGGCTCCACCTTTATGAGAATCCCCCATTTCTAAGTTGGTATCAGCTCTATCCTATGCGGGCATTTACGCTACATGGTTGTACTACAGCTTGGTAAGATATGCAAATTAAAATCTTCTTTACTTATAATTGTTTGGTTTATTTGATTTATGTATATATACTATAGTGTTCTGTACTCACTTTATTAACCAAATCCAATATCTTGGGTTATATTCTGTATATATTCTGTATATATTTAAACTATTGATGTATTGATTTCTGCTCATTTTCTCATCATTCAGAGTCCACTACAATCATTTGCCTTTAAATACTCCTGAAGAAGCTCACATTTGAGCGAAACATGTCGAGCAAGCGGCAGATTGTCATGGCACCTTTAAGTAGTTGCTTTATGTAGCACTGTATAATGTTAATGAATTTAGGTCTAATCATTTATGTTTAAGCATTTTTAGAATTATGTCTCTTCCTTTCCATGTGAGACACAGATGTTTTTAATCTTTATCAAATAAAAATAATAATTTTATAACTGGTACGGAAATTATTGTTTAAATCGTTGAGTTAAGAAGCACCTTAAAAGTCCCAGGGGAAAAGGGAATATTTCTCTTCTTTTTTCCCCTATCCCCTTACAGGCTAATATAGCCCTTGTCTTCACTTTACGACCAGGGTGTACTAGGCCGCTGGTGCTTGCCAGTTCACCAAAACGCTACCAAAAAAACTGTTAGCGATCGCAGGGATCAGGCCTGACTCTGTGAAAGCTGCAGTTATGCGTTTAGTGTTTTGTAAGTGACAGTGATCGATCGATACTGCACTTGGGTGGGCTGGGCTGGGCCGGGCGGAGGGGCAAAACGCAGGTGCTAGCAGGTATCTGGGCTGATCCCGCTAACACTGCGTTTTTGGGAACCCTAAACTGCTGGGGACGCTAGTATAGATCTAATCGGATCAGATATTGATCCGTTCAGATACTATACCACTAAGGGAGGCGTATGCTGCATGCGTGGGTGCTAGCGGTACTGGCGCTAACCTGACGCTGCCTGGGGCGAGGCATATCACCGCCAGGCGATCAGGGGGCTAAACCTTTATTCGGTAATAAACGGCGGGTGCCCTGACACTATAAAAAATAAACTAACTAACCAGCGTCACCCGTAACACTTATACGGTGATCACTGGTGAAAGGGTTAACTAGGGGGCAATCAAGGGGGTAAAACATTTATTAGATAGTATATGGGGGTCCCTGACGCTATAAAACGCTGACGGCGAACCTAAATATTTACCTCCCTAACTAGCGTCACCAGTGACACTAATACGGCGATCAGAAAAATGATCGCTTAGTGACACTGGCGACGGGGGGTGATCAAGGGGTTAAGTCTTTATTAGGGGGGGTTAGGGGGGTACCCTAGACCTAAAGGGGGCTAACACTAACTGCCCTACCACACTAACTGTCACAAACTGACACCAATGCAGTAATCAGAAAAAAAAAAACAAAAACTGCTTGGCGTCAGTGTGACAGGGGGGGAGAGGTGATTGGGGGGGGGATCGGGGGGGATCGGGGGGTAATGGGGGGTGTATTGTGTGCCTGGCATGTTCTACTGTGTGTGTAGTGTTGGTGCACTCACATTGCAGTCTTCTCTCCTCGGCGCCGGAACGGAAAATACCGAGCCGAGGAGAGATGACATCATTTCCTCTGCTGCTGTTAAGCATACAGCAGCAGAGGAATGATCTGATTGGCCGGGAGCGATCGGGAGGGGGGGCCACGAATGGATGGCCTCCCCCTCACCTTCGATCGCCGGGGGACAAACACTGACCGCCTCGGGCACCGGGGGGGGGGTCCGATCGGAACCCCGCCCGCAGGAGGCAGATTACGTACAGGTATGTGATTCTGCCTGCCCGTGCCATTCTGCCGACGTATATCGTCGTGAGGCGGTCGGCAAGTGGTTAACCACTTGCCGACTGGCTCACAACGATATACGTTGGCAAAGTGGTTCATTCCCGTGAATCGCCGTAAGGGTACGTCTGTACCTTTAAGGGCGATAACAGGCGCGTGCGATCACGTGTACAAGAGCAAGAACAGGGATTTGTGTGTGTAAACACACAAATCCCTCCTGTTCTGTCAGGAGAGAAGAGACATATCGTTTGTTCCTACTAAGTAGGGAAAATGATATGTCTCTTCCTCTAGTCACCCCTATCCCCCCATAGTTAGAACACACATTTAACCCCTTGATCGCCCCCCAGTGTTAACCCCTTCCCTGCCAGTGACCTTTACACAGTAAATTTAGCAATGATCGTTGTATAAATGTCAATGGTCCCAAAAATGTGTCAAAAGTGTCCGATCTGTTCATCGCAATACCGCTAAAAATCGCAGATCACCGCCATTACTAGTAAAAAATAAAATAAATAAATAAAATTAAAAAAAACGAAATAAAAAAAAAATACAAAACTGTTTTATATTTTGTTAATAAATTTTGCAAACAGGTAATTTTTCTCCTTCATTGATGTATGCTGATGAGGCTGCACTGATGGGCACTGTAGCCTGCACTGATGGGCACCAATAGGCTGCATTAATGGGCACTGATAAGGTGGCACGGATGGGCACTAATAGGCGGTACTGGTGGGCACTGATGATGTGGCACTGGTGGGCACTGATAGGTGGTATTGGTGGGCACTGATAGGTGGCACTGATGGGTGGCACCAATTGGCAGCACTGAAGGGCATTGATAGGTGGCACTGAAGGGCACTAATAGGTGGCACTGATAGCTGACACTGATGGGCACTGATGGGTGGCAGTGATGGGCACTGATCGGCACTGGTAGGTGACACTGATAGGCAGCACTTCTAGGTGGCACTGATGAGGCACTGATTGGCACCACTGGTGGGCATTAATAGGTGGCACTGGTTGCTGGCACTTTTATGTACTGGTGGGCACTGATTCGCGGCACTGTGGGCACTGGCAGGTGGCACTGGCAGGCGGTACTGGTGGGCACAAATGAGGCGCTTCGCCTCTTCCTCTTTGGGACCGATTTCCCTTCAACAGAAAGCCGGTGATCGTCTTTTTTTGTCTGCGTGAGAAGAAGCCAAAAACGATTACCGATCTTCTGTTTAGATCACGTGGTCAGCTCTCATTGGCTGACAGCTGATCACATGTTAAGGGGCCACCGCTTTTATACTTATATGAGCCTGATCTTGATCTAGCGCCATGCACGAAAGCAGAAGCACTCCCAGTTCTCTCCCTGCTCATTGGCTCAGAGACAGCAGAGACTGTCAATCAGGATGGACACAGCCTGTACAAGTGCCCCCCATAGTAAGTGGCTTGCTGTGAGGGCACTTGGCAGGTGGGAGGAGCCAGGAGGGCTGAAGGGGACCCTAAAAAATGAGGAATGAGCTGCTCTGTGCAAAACCATTGAACAGAGTAGGTATGTATGACATGTTGATTATTTTTTAAAAATAAAATGTAAACCTTTACAATCACTTCAAAATATTTAAAAAGTACCTCCTACAGCAATGCTCATCTCCCCTCTGGTGTTGTCCCCAGCATTATACCATTCTTGCCTCAAGATGTCCTGTATCTTTCTGGCTGAAGGCTGAGTTGAAGGGTAATATAGACCTACTCCCTGAATGGCATTATAATGGCACCCCTGCACTCACATTGTACTAATGCAAAGGGTGGGGGTTGAGCTTTACAAAAAAAAAAAAAAAAAAAAGAATACTGTACTATCCAGATACATTATACAAAACTCAGGGACAAAAATTTCTACAAAGCAATCCTGCGATTTTCATAGAAAAGATCACTTAGAAACAATAACTCAATAGATCCATCTAGTGGTTAACATGAATAACAGCAGCTTCAATGTCCATAAAGACATTTACTTTTGGTAATATAGTGTATATATGTCCCCCAAGACCATTATTGCCAGGTTTTAGATTTTTGGGGGGAAATGCTGGTTCCCTCATCTGAGGCATTTAGCTGTGTGTGTAAGGTTATCCCTTTTTTTCACAGCCAGACCTTCAGCCTCCTAAAAAGTGGTTCTGTAGTCTATTATCTGTTAACTGCAAGAGGTAAATATGAAATATGTGAGTATTTCATATTTACCTGACTGAAGGGAATAGTACAACCTTTATGATTGTGGTGTATAAAAAAGGACCAGAAAAGCCCTCCTCTAAAGTACTGCGAGATTTTCTTCAATCAAGATGTCAAATATGCTGCTTGAGCTAGTGTCTATATAGAAGCTATCCGGATCAGTGTATCATCAGCAACAGCAATGGAGGCCATACTCAAATCCTGCTGAACCAAAGATTGTGAGGTACCTTGAAATGGGACCAACGGTTACAGGCACTTTCCAGACCTTGGTGTACTTTTTTAGTTACCCAAAGTGTGCTCTCCAGGTCCAGAGCCATTGCAAAGCTTCTAGTTTAACCCTGTCTCTGAACGCTTACTTTTTAAAGCGGAATTCCACTCAAAAGTGGACACTCCACTTATCTGCCTCCTCCCCCCCTCTGGTGCCACATTTGGCACCTTTCGGGGGGAGCAGGTACCTGTTTTGACAGGTATCTGCTTCCACTTCTGGGTGATCTCGCCGCGGCCCCTCTCCTTCTACCCCCTCCACCGGGCCATCCAGAAAGCGCATGCGCAGTAGGGAACCGGCTGTAAAGCCGCAAGGCTTCACTGCAAATTTCCCTTAGAAGCAATGGCAGCGGCAGCACCCGAGAGCCGATAGAAAAATCGGCTAGGGTGCTGACATTGCGGGATCCCTGGACACGAAAGTGTCCTAATATTAAGACTTCTATTTTTTTCTGAAGGAGGCTGGACCTCATCTTTAATTAAAACCTCTGCAAGTGGTAGGTATAGTCTGAACTGTGCCCTTGAGGCACTGTCCTCTGTATTGGGGCACTTTCCAGACTTTTGTGTATTGTGTCAGCTAACTGCAATGCACTCTCCAGGTCCAGGTCTCCGGCACAGCCTCTGCTGTGATCCATTGCCTGTTGACTGACTCTGTGAGTAAACCTCTTATGCCGCGTACACACGACCGGTTTTGCTGTCGGAATAAACTCCGAAGGTTTCTCTGACGGAACTCCGACGGAATTCCATTCAAGCGGTCTTGCCTACACACGGTCAAACCAAAGTCCGACCAAAGTCCGACCGTCAAAGAACGCAGTGATGTACAACACTTACGACGGGACTAGAAAAAGGAAGTTCAGTAGCCAGTAGCCAATAGCTTCCGTCTCGTACTTGCTTCAGAGCATGCGCCGTTTTTGGTCCGCCTGAACAGCATACAGACGATCGTTTTTCCCGTCGGAAATATTTAGAACATGTTCCATTTCTAGGTCCATCAGAATTTTCGAAAAAAAAGTCAGATGAGGCATACACATGATCAGAATAGATGATGAAAAGCTTCCGTCTGACTTTTTCTGTCGGACATTCCGCTCATGTGTACGCAGCTTTATTGTGACTATCACATCATGATAAATGATATGAGCAGGGCTTTTTTTCAGCTGGAACTCGGTGGAACAAGGTTCCACCACCTCTGACTAAGGCCCTCTGCTCACCACTACTACTTGAAAACATAAAAGTCCAGCTTCTATGCTTACAAGTGACAGCTTGTTCCCCAACAGCTCCCACAGATCTGATCTCCTGAGTGCCTCCCACTAAGTGGGATAGGGACAAGGGAGATGCAGGTGCCCGGGGTGCAGTACAAATGCTAATATCACCACTGGATGATCTCCCCACAAGTGAGAGAGGAGGAGCCAACTACAGTATGTAGGGAGGTACTAGAGCCGACTGGGTGCTTCAGCTTAATACAGCAACAAAAATAAGACGCGTAGAAAATGGTGGAGATGGGGAGAAGATGGGGGCAGTCGAGGGGGGTTGCATGCAGAGGTAAGAACTGAAGAGGGGTAAAAGTGAGATGTGGATGGGGGATGCAGAGGTAAGCAGCTGTGGAAGAAGGCTGAAACCTGCACTTTGTATGCAGCACACCCCTGAACTCTGCACTATTTACGTAGCACACCCCAAACTCTGCAGTCTGTGTGTAACCCCCTCCCCGAACTCTGCACTCAATATATAATGCAGTTCTGGTATTTGACGGCCCTGTCAAGACCCCCCCACTGTTAGTGAAAATTGACCACACCCACTATTTGATGCGGTTTGGAGGGTGTGTGTAAGGGGGGGGTCATGATTGAGTTCCTGTACCTATGTTCGGAGAAAAAAAGCCCTGGATATGAGACTCTGGACATTTTTGTACTGTCCTAGCGACCCACAGAGTGTGATCTAGGCCAGGAACTATTGAACAACCTTTCAGTGTTACCCCGTCTCTCTCATAAGAGATAACAAGGTAAAAAGGGGGTTCTCTAGTGTCACTACCTGCAACCATAAATTATAAGCCAGATACAAATGTAGAAAAATCTACACTTTATTAATAAATATAGTGTAAATGGATACAATTGATACACATATCCAATATATACAAACACATATCCAATATACAGGGATAGGGACAATTGTAGACATGCACCCACACTCACTCAGGATGGACTGGTGTCTTTATTCAACCTTACTAACTATGTAACTATGTAACACTGACTACTACTATGCCCACCTAAGTGCCCCCTTTTTTATTGATTTTCATCTGAATGAACTTGCAACATTCCTGTTTATTGTTCTGCCCAGATTTAACAGTTAGTAAGGAGTGCACCGACCTTTTCCCCTGTGGCCCTCCAAACCCTCTCGCTGGGAACACCATACAGCGGAATACATGTGATTATAATACAGTTTTGTAATAATAAATCATTATGCAATGATTATGCATGTCTCATTACTTGCACATAGAAGTATATAATGATTGTATGAGTACTACCATTTTTTTTTTTTTAAATGTCCTGTAGTCGAATGGTAGATACACAAACTGGAAATGCAGATCAGTTATCGGAAAGTGCAGAAAATGTGCCAAGTGCAGAACCAGCTGCTGAGAAATAGAGGGATAGCTGTTGATGAGATGAGGGTGAGTCCGCCAAAGGGGATAACATTTACTTCTTCACCAGGTTCCTAAGAGAATGGGTAAAAGTTTCCTCTCTCTAATTTTTGTTGGTTTGAAAAAAATGTGTCAATGAAAATCACGAAGCAGATTAATGCCCCGGCATGTTTTATAGTTCCGGCCAGATGTGATCGAGGCAGCATACCTCCCTCCACAGCTCCGTTACTCCTGACTAATTTTTCGGGACATTGGAGCAATTTCTACCGGCTTGAGCTGCACCAAACAATCACAGCTGGACAGGGGAAGGTGTGCTGAGCCTAGTGATGCCATCATCTGCTTCGAAAAAGCCAGCTAAGCCTCCCACGGACCAGAGACAGACCCGCTCCGTCAAGGACACGGCTCCTGGCCCCGCCCCCGCCATCTTGGTTTCTTCTCCAAAGAAACAACGTGCTAACACCGCAGCAGCTAAGATGGCACAGGCTAAAGCAGCAGGAGAGACAGCTCAGGCGCCTGATCTGAATCCTGTAATGGACACAGAGGCGATTACCCGGCCGATACTGAAGGGAATCAGCGCTAGTAAGGCAGAACTTATGGGGCGAATAGATCACCTATCCTCTGAGTGCAATTTAATAAGACATGATTTGGACAAGATCCGGGGACGCCTAACAACGGTGGAGACGCGTGTCTCGGATATAGAAGACACGTCCCATGATCATGGTGCCCAGCTTGCTGAACTGAGAGATCAGGTCAGGGCACTACAACATAAAGCCATAGATGCAGAAGACCGTCAGCGACGGAACAACATTAGGGTGGTGGGGCTTCCGGAAGGGGCTGAAGGAGACAAGCCTGCTCAATTCGCGGAACTTTTCTTCAAAGAGTTGCTGTCCATACAAGACATGCCCACCACATATGTTGTGGAACGAGCCCACAGGGTTCCTACTGGTAGCAGACCTCCTGGTGCCTTTCCTCGGCTGTTCCTGGTCAGATTTCTGAATTTCCGAGACATGCTCCTGACCCAGGCCAGAAAATTACAGGAACTGCGACATGAAAACACGCGGGTGATGTTATTTCCTGATTTCTCGGCAGCTACGCAACAGAAACAGAGATCGTTTAATGAAGTTCGAAGACGACTTAGGGAAAAGGAAGTCAAATATAGCATGCTATACCCCAGCAAGCTCCGGGTCCAACATAAAGGGATGGTAAAGTTTTTTGAGCACCCAGAGGAAACGTGTGACTGGATGGATAAGGAACTTTGAGGCCCTGCACCAAATCTACAGACCTGCGCTGGAAGCTGGTATATTTCATTTTTCCTCTCTCCTTTTTTTCGGATGTGTTTCTCTTTTACCATGAGCATGCTCTGTTGCATGCTAGGGGTATCGCCCTGTCAATTTTCCTTGTTTTGTTTTTTTTTTTCTTTTTTGAGGTTTTTATTATCTCCTTACATTCTACAATGTTAATTGAGGGGCAGGAGAAGGTTTTTCCTGTACTTACATTGGGATATACAGGCCCCTGAAACTTTGTTTACACCTCTCCTAAGGTAACCAAGTGTGCAGCTCTTCCATGGGTTATACGTGGCTTCACTAATTTCATACTGGAGCAGATGGAGGTGAAAAAGGAGATACAAGGAACTGCCGAACTTTAGATTACAGCGGCGGGAATTCACCGCAATTTTTTTGTTTTTCTGTTTTGGGATGAAGCTACATACCGGTCTGTTTTTGTTTGTTTCTGGTATGAAGGCAAGGGTGGGATGTTCTGGAACCACAGCTCGACCTAGGGTTTTTAATATCATAATTGTTATTGCAGTAGATAAAATGTGCATAGTATTTAGGTTTAATTACCCACTACAGAAGAACCTATGGTTTATATTTGAATACACAAATTACAATGGCGAATGATATCAAGATTGTGTCTTGGAATGTTCGAGGCCTTAATCACAAGCTTAAGAGGGCCTCAGTATTTCAATACCTTAAGCAAACCCGCCCACATGTTATACTCCTACAAGAGACACACCTAGATGGCAGTAGAATACTTTCACTGCGGAAACCATGGATCCAAAGGGCCTTTCATTCGACTTATTCCACCTTTGCAAGAGGTGTCTCTATTTTAATTAGTAGAACTATACCCTGCACGATTCAACAGGTGTTCTCTGATCCAGGAGGCAGATATGTGGCGGTTGTTCTGGATATATGTCAAAAAACCATTGTGTTGGTGAATATTTATGTACCTCCTCCATTTCAGGCCAAGATATTGTATGATCTTTCAGGTAAAATAGCACCATTTGCTCATCTCCCTATGGTGTTGTTGGGGGACTTCAACGCTGTTCTTGATGCGGCGTTGGACACTTCCAACCCAGCTAGGCGAAGCTCTTCTGATCTAAATGGCTGGAAGTCGGTGGCGGACCTCACGGAATTGTGGCGCTGGAAACATCCAACTACCACTAGCTTCTCACATGTCTCGACAACCCACGGGTCCTCGGCTAGGATTGACCTAGCCTTTGGAAATAACCTATTGTTGCCCTTTGTGAAAGACATATCATATTTAGCTGGAGGCCTGACTGACCACGAACCCCCTTCAGGTCACTCTGACTTTTGTGTCGGGAAAAATAGGGGGGGAATATGGCGACTTTCACCTGGATGGCTACAAAATGAACAGGTTGCTGTCCAACTGACAGGAGCCATGCAGTCATTTTGGTCGTTTAATGTTGACTCAGCGGACCCTCCACTGGTACGGGATGCCTTTAAGGCAGTGACCCGGGGGGAATGCATCTCGGCAATTAAAACGGCACGGAAACATGACAGGGAGGAGACTGAGCTTCTACAGCACAGGGAACGGGAGAGTGCGAGGACTCATGCGGAGAACCCTACTGGGGCCTCGTATGAAGCCTTGCTGGAGGCGAGACGTTCCTTATCTATGTTTTTTACAGGTCAAGCTCGTGCAGACATGATAAAAAGGGCTCAGACTGTTTTTGCAGAGGGAGATAAGAATGGGAAACTACTGGCTATGCTAGTTGCGGACTACCACCCACTCACTAATATTCCGATTATTAGAGATCAAAGGGGAGATTTAATTAGTGAACCCAAGTGTATTATGCAAGAGTTTGTCAGTTTCTTTTCATCTCTCTATTCCCCAATTCCTCCTTATGACCCTGCAGACTTGGACTCCCTTTTAGCTGACTTACCTATACCAAGACTCTCAGACGACGACATGAATACTCTTGAAGGAAAAATCACAAGACCAGACGGCTTCCCTGACAATTTTTATAAGGCTAATGTTGAAGTTTTGGCCCCTAGAATAAATTTACTCTTGGACTATTGCCACGAGCACGACACTTTGCCTGATTTTATGCTAGAGGCCTATATGGTTCTTCTTTTGAAACCAGGGAAAGACCCGAAGGATTGTGCGTCATACCGACCTATAGCTTTGCTAAACGCGGACTTGAAGATTTTGACTAAGATTTTGGCCCTTAGACTGACTACGGTACTCCCCTCTATTGTAAACATCGACCAAACAGGTTTTATGCCAGGGAAATCAACCGACACAAATTTAAGAAGACTTTTCACCCACCTACAAATTCAGTCGAGGAATGCTAACTCCAGAGTAATGGTTTCTATTGACTTTGAAAAGGCCTTTGACTCTGTAGATTGGCAGTTTATGTTTAAGGTCTTGGAGGTTATGGGGTTTGGCCCAAAATTCAGAAAATGGGTTGTCATGTTATACAGAAGTCCGAAAGTGGCTGTCCGACTCGGATCATCCATTTCAGACTTCTTTGTGGTGGGACAGGGAACTCGACAGGGTTGCCCGCTATCACCCTTTTTGTTTGCCCTTGCCCTGGAGCCTCTGGCGGTAGCGCTAAGATCCTCAAAACATATCAAATCTATACGGGTGGGAACGATAGATGAGTCTCTGGCGTTATACGTAGACTATATGTTGCTGTTCCTTGAGGACCCGGAGGAATCCCTAAGGGCAGCATTGGGAATTATCAATCTTTTTGCTACCTTTTCAGGATTAAGGGTAAACTGGGGTAAATCATCCATTTTACCAATAGATGAGGGGGCAAAAATAAGGGCAGATCCTAATTTGCCACTACAGTGGGTCACGGCTATCAAATATCTAGGGGTACAATTTACAATGTCCAGGAATACACGTCCCTAAATTTGCTGCCATTGTTAACATCCCTACAACAAAAGATTTGAACATGGACTAAACTTCCACTGTCCCTCATAGGTCGCATTAGTTTAATCAAAATGAAATTTCTCCCTGTCATTTTATATTTTTTATGACATGCACCTGTCTGGATTCCGAAATCCTAAATCCTACTTTCCGAAGCTTGACAGTATCATCTCATCCTTTTTATGGGCTCCAAAGCCTCAGAGAATAAGCCTTAAGGTCCTGCAGGAACCGGGGGATCAGGGGGGCCTGGCACTGCCTGATTGGCAAAAATACTATATAGCGGGACAAATGGTATTCGCTCGTAGGTGGTTGATTACTGAGGATGGGGATGCGGCCACGGTGTTGGAGGCGACGTTGACAATGAAAGCCACTATTAAGGCATGGGTGACAGCGGTGAAACTAGCATGCCCTAGCTATGGAGGGGTGTCACCTTCAACCCCTATTTGGATGAATCCGACATTGCCACAATTCTACAACCTACCGGATCCTATGATTTAGGCGGTAAAAGGAATTAAGACTTTAAGAGACATAACATCTTTTGGAGAGTTATTGACCTTTTCTCAATTACAGTCGAGGCATGATCTTCCAAATTCGTACCTGTTTAGATTTTTACAGGTCAGACATGCATTTCAGGAGCAATTTAGAGAACTGAGGGTGGAGTCCCTGCCCTCGTCTCTTGAATCGCTATAGGCGGATGGAGACCTGGTCAAACCTTTCTCAGTGGCGTATAAAGAATTCTTTAAGATAACCCCACCGGCAATTACCAGATGCAGGGAGCGATGGGAGGTAGAGGTTCCGGATGTGCAAGGGGAAGACTGGGATGAATTATGGAATCAACCATTTAGGCACTTGGTATCTGCCAGAGATACCAAGTTCAAATCCAGTTCAAATGTTTACATAGAAGTTATCTTACTCCAGCCAGGCTGAGTAAGATTTTCCCTACAGTATCGACAGAGTGTTGGAGACGTTCTCATTCACCTGCGGATGCAAATCACATTTTTTGGCGCTGTCCAAAGATCCTGAAATTTTGGGAAGATATTACCTCCTGTATTACGGAATTGATATCAGTACCAATTCCGATGACTATTAGAGTCTGTCTGTTGGGCCTAGTGGATGATTTAGTACCAACACGTGCCATGCGAACACTGTTGAATATACTTCTTTTTTACAGAAGAAAAGCTATCTTGTTGGCCTGGAAAAAGCCAGAGGCTCCAACTATTTCATCCTGGAAAGGCCTAGTGAACTCCATGCTACCCTTCTACAAGGCTACGTATGAGACTAGAGGATGTATAAAGAAATTTGATAGAGTGTGGCAAGCATGGTTTAAGTCTAACACCACGGTGGGGTAAGGGAGGAAGTCTTTTTTCTGAATAAAGGCGCTATCTTTGGATGAAGATGTTTTTATAAAGGTCTCGTGAGTTTCAATAATTACTTATAGAGGAGTAGAGGTTCATAATCTATCTATATCTGTATACTTAAGCTTCTAATATAGTTTTATGGAAGGGATCCTGATAATCTTGGCGAGCTGTGGTTCGTGGGTGGGGGGAATTAGGGGGGCATTGGGATACTTTTATAGCTAGTAGTTCTTTGTTAGATAGGCATGAGGTCATGTTGACCTAGTATGGACGCTGTCTTCTTGGACACGTCCTTAATGTTGTAAGATATGATATGTTGATAAAAAACTAATAAAAAGAATTAAAAAAAAAAAATAATAATAAATACTTTTTACAATTGTTGTTTCTTTTTGTCTGTAAATTGTATTTTCTGTATTCACAAACGTTTGTCGGTGTCTTCGGCAGCTTTGGGAGAGCGAGGAAGCTCATTTGTGATGGTCAAATCGGGCACTTGGCTCCCTGTGCCTTGCTTAAAGTGGAAGTAAACTCCCATCTCTGACTTGTACCTATAAGTAAGCCTTATAAGTACAGCTGCAGCTGATGATGTCACCGGCCCATCGGGGCCATTCCTTCAGAGCCCTGTGCCATAAACGGCGGCTCCCCCTTGCATGCGCGGGAGTGACGTAATCGCGGATACGGCCAGTCACACAGCCGGAGTCTGCGGACCCGGAAGGAAGACCAGGTGAAGATGTAAGCGGTCTCCAGCGGTGACAATGCGGCACTGGATGGCTTTGTTTTCAGGTACATTTTATACAATGTGCTAGTATGTGATGCATACTACCACATTATGACATTACCTTTCAGGTCAGAAAAAAAAAACAGCGATTTACTACCGCTTTAATTGCTGTTGTGGATGTATAGAATGTTGCAGCAGGTTGGATGGCAGCAGCACACATTGATTAACGCTGATGTCAGCAGGTCAGCTGATAAAAGGGTGAGTTAGATGAATGTCCAGAGCATCACAAATGATATTATGTCAATATACTGTGAAAAATTATCTCATCTCACCAGAGAGAGAAGTTGCTTAGCATACCAAGAGGATTGAACACTGCGATCTTGGTTTCAAGGCAAGTACCTGGGTTTCACCAGGATTGCAAACTCCATATTAATGCCATTGTTTGCTGCTTTTCTGTCATGCAATGCATATCCCTTGCCCTAGCCAATAATCTGTAGAAATAGATAACTGAGCCCCACAGCAGCCATGTTGCCAGAGTGTGTAGGAGCTGTAGGGGAGAGCCTAAAGTTCTGCATAGGGTGAGATACCATGTTATATGCAGATTGCAGTGATGGGCTACATATTTTTTGGTACTCCCTCCCCCCCCAAACGCCTTTTGTAGAACAGCATTTTTTTCCGTATAAGCAACAAGTGTATTTGCCCACTCCCCTTTTGCAGCCATTTTTTGTTTCTTTTGTAATTTATTGGGGTCCGTTTTTTCTAGGCTTAAAAAAATATTAACCACTTGACAACTGGGCACTTAAACCCCCTTCCTAACCAGACCAATTTTCAGCTTTTGGTGCTCTCACATTTTGAATGACAATTACTCAGTCATGCAACACTGTACCCATATGACATTTTCGTCCTTTTTTTCACACAAATAGAGCTTTCTTTTGGTAGTATTTGATCACCTCTGGGTTTTTTATTTTCTGTGCTATAAATGAAAAAAGACCGAAAATTTTGTAAAAAAATGCATTTTTCTTCATTTGTATTATAAAATTTTGCAAATAAGTAATTTTTCTTCATAAATTTGGGCCAAAATTTATACTGCTACATATCTTTGGTAAAAATAACCCAAATTAGTGGATATTATTTAGTCTGTGTGAAAGTTATAGAGTCTACAAGCTATGGTGCCAATCACTGAAAATTGATCACATCTGATCACACCTGATGTACTGAGGCCTATCTCATTTCTTGAGACCCTAACAAGCCAGGAAAGTACAAATACCCACAAAATGACCCCTTTTTGGAAAGTAGACATTCCAAGGTATTTAGTAAGAGGCATGGTGAGTTTTTTGAAGTTGTTATTTTTTCCCACAATTCTTTGCAAAATGAAGATTTTTTTTATTTTTATTTTTTTTCACACCAAATTGTCATCACAACAGGTTATTTCTCTCACATGGCATGTACATTACACAAATGACACCCCAAAATATATTCTGCTACTCCTCCTGAGTATGGGGATACCACATGTGTGAGACTTTTACACAACCTGGCCACATAAAGAGGCGCAACATTGAAGTAGCACATTCAGGCGTTCTGGGAGCATAAATTACACATCTAATCTCTCAACCACCTATTACACTTTTGAAGGCCCTGGAGCACCAGGACAATGGAAACGCCCACAAAGTGACCCCATTTTGGAAAGCAAACACCCCAACGTATAATCTATGAGGCATAATGAGTCTTTTGAATGGTTCATTTTTTTCCAGAAGTTTGTGGAAAATGTGGAAAAAATGAAAACGCATTTTTTTTTTACACAAAGTTGTCCATTTCTAAGATATTTCCGACACATAGCATGTACATAGCAAAAATGACACCCCAAAATATATTCTGCTACTCCTTCCGAGTATGGCGATACCACATGTGTGAGACTTTTACACAACCTGGCCACATACAGAGGCACAACATTGAAGTAGCACATTCAGGCGTTCTAGGAGCATAAATTACACATCTAATCTCTCAACCACCTATTACACTTTTGAAGGCCCTGGAGCACCAGGACAATGGAAACGCCCACAAAGTGACCCCATTTTGGAAAGCAAACACCCCAACGTATAATCTATGAGGCATAATGAGTCTTTTGAATGGTTCATTTTTTTCCAGAAGTTTTTGGAAAATGTGGAAAAAAAATGAAAACGCATTTTTTTTTACACAAAGTTGTCCATTTCTAAGATATTTCCGACACATAGCATGTACATAGCAAAAATGACACCCCAAAATATATTCTGCTACTCCTTCCGAGTATGGCGATACCACATGTGTGAGACTTTTACACAACCTGGCCACATACAGAGGCGCAACATTGAAGTAGCACATTCAGGCGTTCTAGGAGCATAAATTACACATCTAATCTCTCAACCACCTATTACACTTTTGAAGGCCCTGGAGCACCAGGACAATGGAAACGCCCACAAAGTGACCCCATTTTGGAAAGAAAACACCCCAACATATAATCTATGAGGCATAATGAGTCTTTTGAATGGTTCATTTTTTTCCAGAAGTTTGTGGAAAATGTGGAAAAAAAATGAAAACGCATTTTTTTTACACAAAGTTGTCCATTTCTAAGATATTTCCGACACATAGCATGTACATAGTAAAAATGACACCCCAAAATATATTCTGCTACTCCTTCCGAGTATGGCGATACCACATGTGTGAGACTTTTACACAACCTGGCCACATACAGAAGCGCAACATTGAAGTAGCACATTCAGGCGTTCTAGGAGCATAAATTACACATCTAATCTCTCAACCACCTATTACACTTTTGAAGGCCCTGGAGCACCAGGACAATGGAAACGCCCACAAAGTGACCCCATTTTGGAAAGAAAACACCCCAACATATAATCTATGAGGCATAATGAGTCTTTTGAATGGTTCATTTTTTTCCAGAAGTTTGTGGAAAATGTGGAAAAAAAATGAAAACGCATTTTTTTTACACAAAGTTGTCCATTTCTAAGATATTTCCGACACATAGCATGTACATAGAAAAAATGACACCCCAAAATATATTCTGCTACTCCTTCCGAGTATGGCGATACCACATGTGTGAGACTTTTACACAACCTGGCCACATACAGAGGCGCAACATTGAAGTAGCACATTCAGGCGTTCTAGGAGCATAAATTACACATCTAATCTCTCAACCACCTATTACACTTTTGAAGGCCCTGGAGCACCAGGACAATGGAAACGCCCACAAAGTGACCCCATTTTGGAAAGAAAACACCCCAACGTATAATCTATGAGGCATAATGAGTCTTTTGAATGGTTCATTTTTTTCCAGAAGTTTGTGGAAAATGTGGAAAAAAAATGAAAACGCATTTTTTTTACACAAAGTTGTCCATTTCTAAGATATTTCCGACACATAGCATGTACATAGTAAAAATGACACCCCAAAATATATTCTGCTACTCCTTCCAAGTATGGCGATACCACATGTGTGAGACTTTTACACAACCTGGCCACATACAGAGGCGCAACATTGAAGTAGCACATTCAGGCGTTCTAGGAGCATAAATTACACATCTAATTTCCTTACAATCTATCACATTTTTGAAGGCCCTTCATATTTCTAACACATAGCATGAACATACCAAGAATTACACCCTAAAATACATTCTGCTGAGCAAAGGGTAAACAAAAGATTACCTGTAGTTTTAGTAGTGCAGTTGTCCACAGGAGGAGAGCCCTGATCCAGGCAGCAGGCAGGGACGTGGTCATCCACAGTGAATGGAATTGTCCAAGCAGCGGGCAGGAATATTGTCCATAGTACAGGCAGGGATAATGTCCTTGTACAGTCCAGGGTCAGTGCACGTAGAGACATTGCCAGCAGTGCCAAAATATTGGTCCTGGTAGTAAGCAGGAACATGGTCCAAGTAGCAGACCAGGAAAGAATGGGGACAGGGGTAGAGGCTTCTCCCACCCAAATCTCTTTGAAGCCTCCGAGTCTCCAGACCCTAAATCTGGGAATGAGAAAACTAAAAAGTTAGATTTCTTCATCCAGAAAAACATTTCTGGAGCCCCTCACATATGTGAGACCCCTGTGTTCCCACTAGCATAGCAGGGTAAATGATCAGTCCAAGAGGCAGGCAAAAAACGTGGTCAAACAGTCCAGGGTCAGTTCCAGAGCAGGCAGAGGTAGGTACAAATCAGCGTTAGGCATAAGCTTGGTCGTATAACAGGCCAGGGTCAGTTCCGGAGAAGGCAGAGGTATGTTTATCGTTAGGCAGAAGCTTGGTTGTATAACAGGCCAGGGTCAGTTCCGGAGAAGGCAGAGGTAGGTACAGTTTTAGTGTTAGGCAGAAGCTTGGTCGTATAACAGGCCAGGGTCGATTCCGGAGAAGGCTGAGGTAAATCAGGTTCAGTGCAGTGGCATAAGGGGTGTGGAGGAAAATTACAGGAAATGAGAATTACGTTTACCATACTTCCCTAATATTGTAGAGAAGTATGGTAACGGCGGAAACATTCACTTATACAGAGGCCTGGTTGGGAAGGACAATCGGGACAATAATACGTGGTGTCTCTTCTAATTCCTCTTCTGGAGCACACCCGGCATTTTTTCTGACGTCTGTGGCCTGTTTCACGGGGGGGGATTTTGTCAGGAAAGTGGCGTTCGTGGAGTCTGCTCACGGAATCAGAGCGAATATTTTATGGTGGGCTTTCAGGGTACAAAAGGGAGGAGATTACTTGTTCCTGGTATTGCAGATAGGATACGGGGGTCTCAGTAGATTCTTGGTAAATTACGTAAGTGTTGTACATGGCCAAACTGAAAAAATAAATGGACACTTTTTTTATACCAGTGACGGGATTTTCTTGTGGGAAGGTAGGGTTCAATCATCTGATCGTTGAAGTCCACTCCCCCCATAAATAAATTGTAATCATAAATACAAGCAGGTTTCTGGATTGGGCCGTTTCTTCTTGGGACTTCCACGTAGGTGTCATTGTGGATTGTCGTCAGCATGTGGACGTTTCGTCTGTCCCTCCACTTGACAGCCAATAGCTCTTGGTTCCGCAAAGCCACCGTATCCCCTCGGCGTAGCCTTTCATTGACCAATTTTTGCGGGAAGCCTTTTCTATTGGTTCTTACAGTACCACATGCTGGGGTGTCCCTCCGGTGAAGATTGCGGAAGAGGGGCAAGCTAGTATAAAAATTATCCACATAAAGGTGGTACCCCTTTCCAAGCAGTGGATAAACAAGCTCCCAGACAACTTTGCCGCTGGTTCCAATATATTCTGGACATTCAGGGGGATGCAGTTGGGTGTCCTTGCCTTCGTACACCCGGAAGGCGTAAATGTACCCCGTGGCTCGGTCGCAAAGTTTATACATTTTAACCCCATATCGGGCCCTTTTGCTGGGGATAAACTGTTTGATGCCAAGCCTGCCTGTAAATTTTACAAGGGACTCATCAACAGAAATATTCTGGTCGGGGGTATATAGCTGGGGAAATTTTTCTGAGAAATAATTTAGGAGTGGCCGAAGTTTGAATAATTTGTCAAATGCTGGGTCATTTCGGGGAGGGCACTGGGTGTTGTCATTATAGTGAAGGAAGCGCAAAATCATAAGGTATCTTGATCTTGGCATTTTTGAAGAGAAGAGTGGCATGTGGTGGACGGGGTTAGTTGACCAATATGAGTACATTTCATTTTTTTTGTGAGACCCATTGTAAAAGTTAGGCCTAAGAAAATTTTAAATTCTGCTATGGTAAGCTCTCTCCACTCAAAGGGACGGGCATAACTAGAGCCAGGGTTGCTTACGATGTACTGCTGTGCGTAAAGGTTGCACTGGGCCACAATGGATGATAGAAAGTCTTCGGTGAAAATCAAATTAAAAAAATCGAGCATGACAAAATTATCGGTGTTCACCTGGACACCTGGCTGGGCGGTAAAAGGGGGGATATTTGCTGCTCCGGAATTAGGGGGAAGCCACAGGGGGTTTTGAAGGGCATAGGGTAGGCTGGCATGGCCTCTATCCCTTTGGGGCTGAGATGACACCCTACTGGTGCCTGGCCTTTGTTGCAGTGGCTCTTCGCTGGAGGTGGACGGCACTGCGCTGGAGGTGGACGGCACTGCGCTGGAGGTGGACGGCGCTGCCCTGGAGGTGGACGGCACTGCCCTGGAGGTGGACGGCACTGCTCTCGAGGTGGTAGTAGGCTGCTGCTCCACGCCAGAACGCCTTCTTTTCACGGGCACACGTTCCTCTTCTGATTCTGTATCGGACCCGCTGCTTGTCACGGGTTCATAGGCCGAATCCGAATCGGACAGAGACTCAGAGAGCTCCCCGCTGCTCTCATCGGTCATGCTGAGACGCTGGTAGGCCTCCTCGGCCGTAAATAATTGTTTTGCCATACTGGTAGCTGGTGAGGTTGATGTGGCGCAAATGAGCACTGATGGGCACAGGTGGCACTGGTGTGGCTCTGGCTGCACTGGTGTGGCTCTGGCTGCACTGGTGTGGCTCTGGTGGGCACAGAGGTGGCTCTGGTGGGCACAGAGGTGGCTCTGGTGGGCACAGAGGTGGCTCTGATGGGCACAGGTGGCTCTGATGGGCACAGGTGGCACTGGTGTGGCTCTGGCTGCACTGGTGTGGCTCTGGCTGCACTGGTGTTGCTCTGGTGGGCACAGAGGTGGCTCTGGTGGCACTGGTGGGCACAGGTGGCACTGGTGGGCACAGGCGGCACTGGTGGGCACAGGCGGCACTGATGTGGCACTGGCGGCACTGATGTGGCACTGGCGGCACTGATGTGGCACAGGCGGCACTGATGGGCACTGGCGGCACTGATGGCCACAGGTGGCACTGATGGGCACAGGTGGCACTGATGGGCACAGGTGGCACTGGTTGGGCACAGGTGGCACTGGTGTGCACTGTAGTGGCACTGGTGTGGCTCTGGTTGCACTGGTGTGCACTGTAGTGGCACAGAGGTGGCACTGGTGGGCTCAGGCGGCACTAGTGGGCACAGGCGGCACTGGTGGGCACAGGCGGCACTGGTGGGCACAGGCGGCACTGGTGGGCACTGGTGACACTGATGTGGTACTGCAGTGGCGCAGATGAGCACAGGTGGCACTGATGGGCACAGGTGGCACTGATGGGCACAGGTGGCACTGGTGTGGCACTGGTGTGGCACTGGTGGGGCACTGGTGGGCACTGGTGTGCACTGGTGTGGCTCTGGTGGCACAGAGGTGGCACAGAGGTGGCACAGATGGCACAGATGTGGCACAGGTGGCACAGATGGCACTTGTGGCACAGATGACACTGTTGTGGCACTGTTGGGGCACTGTTGTGGCACTGCTGGGCACTGGTAATAAAAAAAAACTCACTGTTCGGCACTGTGAAGCTCTCCTCTCCTCTCAAGCTGCATCGGTGTGAGGAGAGGAGAGCGATGAACTTGTGCTGACCCTGCAGCACAGCCTTTGTTGACATTTGTGATCGCTCCGTCATTGGACGGAGCGATCACATGGTAAAGGGCCGCTGTCATTGGCCCTTTACCGCGATCCGTGTTGCGCCGGGTCCCGTGGACCCGGCGAACACGGATGTTCCCGTGTGCGCGCCCGGGGGGGCGCGCGGGACCGTTTCTCCGGGAGGACGTCATAGTACGTCCTCCCAGAGTTATCCAACCGCCCTGCAGCCGTCATTCGGCTATGGGCCGGTTGGCAAGTGGTTAAATATACTGTATATCAATAAATATGTTTTTATTCTACGTTGCAAGGGCCTTTTTAGGTTTAGGGTGTGCAGAATATACTTGTTGCTGAACAGTTGTTGAAGTTTTCCTTTTGTGTAAAGCACGGTGCCTTGCTGTATGGTAACTAGTTTGCAATACAGCACCACACATTCATCCCTTATCTCTAGAGTATAAATAAAATCTAGGTTTTCCAGCCACCTCCATAAAATACTACAAGTACTGGCAGACCTGAACCACTTGCAAAATACCCTTGCCCCAAAATAGAGGGATAAGGGCGTTTTCTACAACTCCACATGCTCTACCAAAAAAAGAGACTATAGCTGAAGCCTGTCAAACAAACCAAAGAAAGCTCCCATCTCAACTCACCAACCAGCCTGCAACCAACCAAATTTATTCAACAAGATTGTTGGTGAGTTGAGCTGGGAGTTTTCTTTGGTTTTATTTGACATGTATTGCCCTTCCATGTGCTCCTTGCTGCAAAGGCTAGTTATAGGTGGGGGCAGTGGCCACTTGTTGGTACTGTAGCTGAAGCCTGTACTTTTACTTAGAGACATGGCTGTTATAAACAGAGTACAACCTGGGGCTTTTTGTATCATTGTGGACAAACACATACCTACCAGCTTTTAAAATGAAGTTTTTAAAGTTCCAAGAATAAATCCAGTGGGATTCATGGTGTCTAGTAATGTATCCATCAATCAAGTCATCCAGCCAAGAAATCCAAGTCAATCACAATGGCCTATCGGCCGCCAATTTGTAGACGCAGGACTCCCGCTACTGAATGACAGATTCCCAATTTAAATTTATTGCCAGGAATCCCTTGTAATGTCACTGACCAAATGCCAGTATTACGCCAATGCACCTTAATTAAAAGCTGAGCATACTAAATGGACATGTTGGAGTTGAATTGTTTTTTTTTTTTTTTGAGACAAACAATACAATAACACTTGGTTGCTACAATACATCGGTACCACGACAGAATAGGTGAACATCAGTCAACGTGAGTTGCCAGGTTAATTAACAGCATCAGAGTTATATACATAGTCCTCCTCTAAAAGAGTCAATCAGTTAGATTCAGTAACAAATTGAGCCTGAATTTACGGTTAGCTGCTCCTAGGAAAACAATATGGTGTCCGACATTGTAGCCTGATGACTCGTATAGATCTATATTCATTGTGCAATGTTCATTATTTCCATCCATTTACGCCAGACTTTGTCAAATTTCAAAGGGCAACCTCTATTGGCGTATGTATCTTTATATAGCGGGAGGCTATCATTAACTAAACATTTCCACTGTGTAATTGAGGGGAGGGTTAGGTTTTTTCCACTGAATTGCAATATTTTTCCTAGCATAAAAGAGTAATAACCCGGTCAACGTGCGTTTGGCTATGGTTGGAACAATGTTTTCTATTAGACCCAGTATGCATATTTCCATCAGCAGTGGTAAATTGGTTGATGCCACTTTGTTAGTTAAATCAAGCACCTCTCTCCAATACTGCTGTATTTTTGAGCAATGCCAGAAGATGTGTGCGAAGTCCCCTGGAGAGAAACCACATCTCCAGCATTCCGAGGAATGTGTAGGGTTCATCAAGTGGAGTCTATGTGGGGTAAAATAAGCCCTATGTACAATTTTAAATTGCACTACTCTGTCCCTTGTGGAAACAAGTGACCTGAACGGAAAATCCCAGACATCATCCCAGTCGTCGTTATCCAACGCAGGAATATCGCGTTGCCAACGGGACCAGAGCCCATCCAGAGGTGGCAGGGACACATATACTAGATGCGCGTATAAACGCGATGTAGGTTTCTCCGCGCAACCAGATCTAAGCGTCTTCTCCAGCTCGGATTGAGTGAGGATGCAAGAGGAGTGGGGAAATTGAGCCGCGAATGCATGTGCTAGTTGAAGGTAGCGGAACTGGTAATGTTTCGGTAAGTTGTACATAGAGGAAAGCTGGGCAAAAGAAAGCAAGGAAGTCTGTGACACAACTTGTGATATTAATTTAATACCATACTTGGTCCATACCTGGGGGTCTGTGAGCTTGTATATATGTGGTAAATTAGGGTTTAACCATAAGGGGGCGTTGGGGGAAATTTCTGAGTGTTTGCGTTTCCCGATATTGAGACCCATTCGCCAAGCTCGCAATGTGGTGTGCATGGAGGAGGTTAGTGGGTGCAAGGCGCGTGGCCCTCTATGAATTAATAGTTGAAGGGTCTCCCAGGAACCCACCACCGTAGCTTCTAAAGCTGAGGCCACATTAGTCTTGTCGGGGGTTAACCACCAGACCACCGTTACCAACTGAGCAGCTAGGAAATATTTATGGCAGTCTGGAAAAGCCATACCACCTTGTGATGTTGGCCTCATCAGAGTCGATAGCTTATATCTAGGCGGGACGGGGCCCCACAAAAAGTCTGAACATTTTTGATTGAGTTTGGTAAAGAATGATTTGGGGATCCACTGCAGGGAATGGCGAAAAAGGTACGTGAATTTGGGAATAATTTTCATCTTGAGGAGATTAACTCTACCCCAAACAGATAGGGGTAGATTGCACCATGTTTTGAGTTTAGTTTTCATATCTCCCACCACCAGGTCAAGATTGAGTTTAAGGAAATCTTGGGCCTGAGTAGAGACCTGAACCCCAAGGTATTTAAAGGTGTCCACCCATCTCAACGGGCTGTCAGGGGGGGAGGTGTTTTTTGCATCCTGATCTATTGGCAATAAGGTAGATTTTGACCAATTGACCCGAAGTCCCGTAACCTCAGAGAATGTGTCTAGGACTGATAATGCACCCTGTAGAGACGGGCCAGCATCTGTGAGAAAGAGGACCATATCATCTGCGTACAGGGCTACCCTCTCCTCCAACAAGCCAATACGTAGTCCCTTAATGTGGGGCGATGTACGCAGGGCTTCAGCAACTGGTTCAATGGCTATGGCAAACAAGGCCAGAGAGAGGGGGCAGCCCTGCCTAGTTCCCCTGAACAGTTTGAAGGGAGATGACAGTTTGGAACCCAGGCGTATCGAAGAGGAGGGGCACTTGTATATCGTCTGTAACCATGAGATGAATTTTAATGGGAAGCCCATTCTCTGCAGAGTCTCCCACAGAAAGGGCCATTCCACAGTATCAAAAGCCTTTTCTATGTCTAATAGGGCTATGGCCCTTGTCCCCGAGTTGTGATGTTGGGTGTGGATGTTAGTGAAGAGTCTCCTAAGATTTATATCTGTGGACCTCTTGGGCATAAATCCTGTTTGGTCGGGATTGATCACTGATGGTAGCAATGGGTATAGGCGGGAAGCTAACAGTTTGGTTAAGATTTTAAGGTCGTTATTTAATAATGCAATCAGTCGATATGATTCACATAGCTCCGGGTCTTTGGGGGCCTTATGTATTAGGGTCAGGTATGCCTGGTGCATAGATGAAGGTAAATCACCCTTGGACAGGCAAACAGTATACAGCTGAGCCAGTATGGGTGCCAAGAGATCACTATGTGTTCGACAGAAATCTATGGGTAGTCCATCTGGGCCTGGCGCCTTACCGGTGGGGAAGGACCGGATGACGTTTAGGACTTCTAATGCCGTAAAGGGTTGGACCAGTGACTCTCTCTCCGCGTCCGAGAGCCAACCAAGTGCCAGTGGATCCAAAAGATGTTGTAGTGACTCAGGCCGGAAATCAGAGGGAAGAGTGGAGGAATATAACTTTCCATAAAAAGCATTGAACATTTCCAAAATTTCAGATTGGGATGTCACCATACCTCCGTCCGTAGAACGCAAGCTAGAGACAACAGTAAGTGGATGGTCATGTTGAGCCAACATGGCCAAAAAAGACCGTTTTTGTCTCCTTGCTCAAAAAATCGCTGTCTTCCTTTATGTATATCTAGCCTTGTGACCTCTGACATGTGTATGTTCAGTGCACTTTGAGCTGCATTTAGCGAGTCAAAATGAGATGGCATGGGGTCTACGCTAACCAACGCAGCCTGGTCATCCACTGACTGTTGTAATATCAGGGTTTGTTGGCCTTGTTGCTTCTTGACACTTGCTATGGTGGAAATGTATTGCCCTCTGGTATAGGCCTTAAACGCGTCCCACACTATTTGCGGGGATGAAGAGTCCTGATTGTGATACCAAAAATCTGCCAACCTGGGTGGAATAATGTCTGCCACCTCAGGGTGGGAGATCCAATGTGCCCCCAGCCTCCACAAAGCCGTGTCACGATATGCAGAGGAGCGGAATTCTACCACAAGCGGGCTATGATCGGATAGTCCACTCGGAAGGTAGGAGTCTTCCACTACGTCTGCCAACAGCGCTGGGTTGGAGAAGGCTAAGTCAATTCTTGAGGCAGTCTTATGGGAAGCCGAAAAGCACGAATAGGCCCTAAGGGCAGGGTGTCTCCATCTCCATATTTCCTCTAATCCCATAGCCTGTGCCCAAGAAAGTAAGTCAGTATTATGATTCTTAGGTGGGACAGGTCTATCCATGTCTGGGGAGATGATAGCATTAAAATCCCCAATTACCAATAGTTTCCCGGGACAAAAGGGAGCGGCTTTTTCCAAGACTGTATACAGAAGGTCTGAAGAAAAAGGTGGGGGTATATACACATTTATAATAATGTACCTCTGAGACCAGTGTCTAAACACCAAAATAGCAAATTTGCCCTGGGGGTCCGTGCATACTTCCTCAATCACACATGAAAATTTCTTAGCAATTAATATTGAGACCCCCCTTGCGTAGGAGGAGTACGTAGCATGTACGGACCTCTGTATCCAGGGTTTTTTTAGGGTAAGAACCTTGCTGCCTGTGAGGTGCGTCTCCTGGAGGAGAATAATGTGAGGAGAGTGCAATTTCAGATATCTTGTTAATAGCGCTCGTTTGAATTTGGAATTCAGGCCTCTAACGTTCCATGAGAGGACAGTAAACGTTTCAGTTAGGGAGGTAGCCATGTGGAGTGGGAAAACCGAAGCTGAATAGGATGGTGGGAGGGGCCTATGAGAGGGCAGCTCACAGACAGCAAAATCACCGAACCATACCACCGTGTACCAGTAATAATTAAGCACTGCAGCAACCTTTTACAAACTAAACTTAAAAACAACAAACTAAAACATAAAAGACCCAAGCACAGAGTGCTTATCCTACTAGTTCCCATCTCCTCTCCAAAAAAGAAAAACTAGGGAGGAGAGTTGGGAATAGTTTTACCCAAAAAAAACAACTTCTAACTGTAGATGTACCCCTAAATAGGGTTATCACGCTGCAATAACCTTACTGCAGACCAGTCTGTGATCTTTGGTCCATCTATTATTGATAGCAGAGTCCCAAAAACAAAACTGTTGGGATCTTAATTTCCCCAGACAATGGGGCGTTAGTCCGCCTCCGGGTGGGAAGCAAGTGGAGGGGGTGTGGGGGGACCAGTGAAGATCTTGTCTTGTAGAGGTCTTGCTGGGGTTGGCTGTGTAATGTGCTCATCAAAAGGTGAGCGGTCCAGCTCTCCATATAGTGCTCATATTCACACACATGGTGCATATTAGCAAAACTGTAGCTGTGAGGATCAAGAAAAATGTATGGAAAAAAAAAAGGAAAAAAAATGCAACAAAAAAAAGGGGGTAAAACGTATAACGTGGGGGGTCAGCTTGCCATAGGTTTGGAACTGGATCAGAGTCTCATTGTGACAATTATAAATTGTAGAATTGCAAATCAGCAACAGATGTGGCACCGAGGACAAATAAAAAGGAAAAGTTGAAAATAAAGAGGGGGGGAGAATATGGTGGTTTGAGCCTGCAGTCAAATTAAGCCATGTCTCAGTACCTGTGAACGCAGAGCTGCCAAATTAGCCATGACCGTCCAGCCAAGAAAGAGCTGCCTCAGGATCCATGAAGAAATGTGCTCGTTCCCCGTCAATCACACGAAGCTTGCTGGGGTACAGTAGACTGAATTTCAAACCTTTATCTGTTAGGCGACGTCTTGCTTCTGTGAACGAACGGCGTCTCTGTTGTATCTCCGGTGAATAGTCAGATAAGAGCATTATTTTAGCATTATTAAAGCATAGGTCTTGTTTCTCCCTGGCTGCTGCAAGCAATTTATCCCGGTCCCTATAATTCAGGAGTCGAAGGAGGAATGGTCTTGGTGGGGCTCCAGGGATAGGAGGAGTGGGGGGGACCCTGTGGGCCCTCTCCACTACATATGTAGGAGGCATAGCAGGGATATCCAGGAGAGAAAGGAGAAAGGATTCCGCAAATTCAGCTGGTTTAGAGCCTTCTGCTCTCTCAGGAAGGCCTATGACACGAATATTATTCCTCCTCAATCTATTTTCAGTGTCTATTGACTTTTCTTGCAGGGCTTTCACTTGTAATTGCAGGCCATGGAGGTCCCGGGAATCAGCTCTGGTGTCATCCTCAAGCTGAGAGATGCGGCCTTCCGCCTCTGCAAACCGGGACCTAAATTTGTCCATATCATGCCTGATTAGGCTGACATCCGTCACCAGATGGTCTATTTTAACCATGACCGAGTCATTACCCGCTTTTATAGCAGCCAAAAGCTCCGCATGTGAGGCTGCCTGAGCTGCCGACAACTCCGACAGGGTCTGTGTCTGTGTGCCGGCCGACATGGTAGTAACTGAGGGCCTCGTGGACAAGATGGCGGCGGAAGAGGAGCGGGTACAGGCCGCAGAGGATGAACGGTCTTACCCGGTGGTGGCGGGGAAGTCCGCTTGGTGCCATAAGTCCTCTTGGACCCCAGGGTGCCGGATTAGAGGGAGGTAAGTGTGGTTTTTGAGCCAGGATTAGTTGTCAGGATCAGTGTGAGAGCGGAGCTCAGCCTCAGCACGTCTTCTCCTCTTCACATCCGGCCACGCCCCCCCTGGAGTTGAATTGTTAAAGGAGAGATGAGTAACATGTTTCATTTTCGCATTGAATCATTACTTAGCAAGGGAATTGTCACTGTCTGCAAGAAAAAAAAAGTGAATTTTTCTTTGCACATGATTTGAAGATTGACATTTGCAGAGCTTCATTCACTGAGCTAATTGAAAATCCTCTTGCAAAGTAAACATTCAGTTTGCTAAGAAAACAGACTATACTCCTTTACTAATTCAACTCCAATGAGTATCAAATTTTATAGTCAAGAGACTGGGCGCTGTTTTCCAATGTTCTCCTACTGCTTATTTGCAACACTGGAGTTAGATTGCATTAATCTTTTTCCTAAAAAGGAGCCATGGCTTGAGGGACAACTTATGAGTAGAGACTGTCAGACCCTATGAAACTACTGATGAAGTTGTAATAATAAAACATGCTGGAGCTTCTGATCTAATCACTCATGGACCGCAAACATGAGTGATCACCAAAGTTGTTTGCTTATTATAGTGAATAAGGTGGAGCTGTGTTCACTTTTAATGCCAATTCAAGTGCAAGGGAATACAAAAAAACAAGATTGTTTGCTTGCACATAATTGGATGATTTAAGTCAAACCAGCTTTACCACTAAGCTAATTAACCATTCCCTACTCCATCAGTAAATCACCCCAGTGTGCCCATCACAAATATAAACAGCCCATGTATTTCTGAACTCTGTTACTAACTAACATGTCAAGAGAGAAATGTTCCCTCATTACTGACCTCCTTCAGAAAATGCTAGTTGTCTGGGTGTGTATGGGTTTAGGAATTGTGAGTAGTTAAACCAGGAACAAGTATGCACTACATGAAATCAGAACTTTGGATCTTCATGCTTGGTTCAGTGAAGTATTGAAACTAATACATTACCAAGACAGCTAAGCAACTAACATTTTCAGAAGAAGTCAGTGAAGGAAACTATTACATCATTCTCAGAACATGTGTGTGAACATATCTTTGTTGGATCCCAAACAACCTCACTCCATTCAAAAATTCGAAATCTCTTTTGGGTAGATTGGCTAACAATATGCCAAAAACAAACTGCAAAAGAGTCAGAAATAATTAAAAGAGGGACATGTTTATTCATTGATTGTTGATCTGTGGAACGCTTTGAACCAATCAGTATTAATATCTAACTATTATTCCACAATTTTCAATACAATATTCATTTTCACAAGATTTCTGTGTATGAATTCAAGAGAAATAAATCTTCAAGACAAGTGATGCTGGGAAAAACACTACTAGAAAAGCTTCAATAACATTAATAATAATGACGCTCATTTTGTGATTTTAATGATTACGAAAAGTGTAAAATTAAAGGAAATTTATGGTTATTTTTGACAATCCAATAGAAGCTTACTTGAAAAATCTCCCTTCAATTTGTGAGTTCTGCCTGTCCGCTGCCCATCTCTTTCCACAACTTCCTGGATTCCCAGCATGCTTTTGCAGCTTCTCCTTTTTACATTCAATCTCTAAGGACTACATGTCCTATGGTACCTTGCTGCCTGCAAGCAGTGATTCCTGTACTGACTCTGCCTCCTGAAACTCCTCCTCTCTGCATCTCTGTAGTTCAGAAAGCAGGCTCTGTGAAATGTGTGACACATCCAGGGCTGGTACAAGGATTTTTGACACCCTAGGCAAAACCTAATTTTTCCGCCCCCGCCGACTCCACCCATGACTCCACCCTCTTTTGCCCTGCCCATATATACCCCACCTTTTAATGAAGTGCCCATCAAATGCAGCCCACCAGCGCCCATCAAATGCAGCCTCACCAGTGCCCATCAATGCAGCCTCACCTGCACCCATCAATGCAGCCTACGAGCGCCGATCAATGCAGCCTACCAGTGCTGATCAATGCAGAGCACCAGTGCCCATCAATGAATGTTTGCTTGCTTCCATTCATTCGGGAGTCGGGACACAGACACAGTCCTCCGCCACGCGCCTCTGACACTATGTGCGAACGGAGCAGCGGCTGCCTGCTGATGCTGAGACTTAGTTGCTTGCTGCAGGGAGAAGAGAGTAGGAACACCAGTGGCCGGGCGCCCTAGGCAGCAGTGCGCCCTAGGCAGCTGCCTAGTTTGCCTAGTGGTAGCACCGGCCCTGGACAAATCTGTGCCTACTTACAGGGCATAGTGGCTACGTGTCACAGAATTCAAGGCAGTAAATATGTAGGGATCTTCACAAAGTAAGTTTGCACAATTCAAGATCATTCAGATGAAAAGCAGTAGGACAGAAATAATTCAAATACAATGTGGAATATGAATATATGATTTTACACTTTGACCATAGATATGCTTTAAGTAAACATTCAAACAGACGGAAGCCAATCAAACTCTGTAAGTACCATTATAGTTTGCGAGCCATGGGTTAGGAATGGCTACATATACATAAATATACAAATATAATATACATACTGTGTATATAGGTATGCATTCTACTCATCACTAACTTCTGAGATAAGTCCCATAATTTCGGCAAGCAGGTTTTTATTATTTTCTCGCATGTCATGTCTTGTTCCCAGCAAGCTAAAAGCAACCTCCCTTATTTGTTCTGCTGTCTCGGTTTTGGCACCTTCTTGAAGCTCTGCTGTTCCTTGTATAACATAAGCAGCATCAATGAACACAAACAATGCTGCAAATACTCCAGAAATGGCACGAATTGTTCGAGCTCCCTGTGTTGCCAACTTAGCCCCATGAGCTGCAGCTGCTGATATCTTCCCCAGATGAACTAATCTGCCTGCTTCCACCACAGCAAACATTCCTCTACCCCCCATTCTGGCTATATCAGTGGCTTGTTCTGCTAAGGGTACAGTCTTGATCACTTCAATTGTGTCACTGATATTTGTAGCAATTTTGTGTACCGTATTTATCATGTTGTCAATTTCGTTTACCTTCTCAATTACTGTCTCACATTTCTTTTTGGTGTTAAAAGAATCAGCCACAGAAGCAGATACTCCAGTGACTCCTCCAGCTGTTGCAGCAACAATTCCAAGAGTGCTAGCAAACAGAGACGCGCCAAGTGTGAATGGAGCCAGAGCTACCCCTATCAGAGTGGTGATACCACCGGCAATCCCAACCGCACTTCCTACAACATTGGCGATGACTGCATTCCTATGGAACTTGTCCACATCATCAGCAATACTGTACAGTTCTATAACGCAATCTGAAGTAGCCTCCTCCAAAAGGGATGATTCTTTTTCATACTCTTCATGATACTTCTTCAACTGTTCCAAAAAAAAAAAAGAATAAAAAAAATATCAAAAATATTTAGTATATACCATGATTGTTGCATAAGCATGGCTGGATTTCTGTATAGCCATCACAGACGCTGACCTAGGGTGACAGAGCTGCCCAGTACAGCACACAGCTGCTTATACATCATATTGCTTTTTGTAAGCATTGTATTTATGGATATAATAAAGATTAAGGCTGGGTTCACATATGAGCCGCATGCGGCTCACAGCAGTGGTCCGGTGCGTCCTGGTTCACCGTTTAAGGTTCCGATTTCAGCCCAAATTTTTGGCTGAATTCGGACCTGAAACAGACCAAAAGATGCACAGCGTTCTTGTGCAAATCGCACCGGACCCGCTCCGGAGATATGTGAACCGTCTTCATAGAGAGCCGGTCAAAATCGCCTGCTATTGTGAACTGGATGCGGGGGAAACCGCATCCAATTCGCAATGGTGTGAACCCAGCCTTAGTCATTTTTTCTGACTGGGCAACCCAGCTAGTTTCTGTTATCATGTTTCCTCTACAGTGTATTACTGTTGGTAGAATTTTGTACCTACAGTTCGCACACTGGATGTGTACACCTAGAATTGAACTGCTAGCAAAGTATGGTTGAAAGCTGCCGGTGAAGAGTGGTAAAATCAACTTTTTCATCTATTCCTTCCCCAGACCATGTATATTGTATTGTTTCTTTTGTCGGATGTAAACTCAACATCCGATTTTTATTTGATCAGTATGGTTTTTGTACGAAAAAAATCGTAAGAGCAAGACTATGCATGCTCAGAAGCGAAAGAATACATACAAAACTATTCAACACATTACGTCACTTCTGACGTTGTATTCTGTCGTATGAAAATTTGCGTATTGTGAGTAATCTGTTCATTTTCAACATGAGACTAGCATGGCACAAAAAACGGAAATTCGGTCGTCCGAAAATCTAAGCGCGTGTACGAGGCTTTAGTCCATAGGGTTCAATATTGAGTTGGCCCACCCTTTGCAGCTATAAAAATTTCAACTCCTCTGGGAAGGCTGTCCACAAGGTTTAGGAGTGTGTCTATAGGAATGTTTGACCATTCTTCCAGAAGTGCAATTTTGAGGTCAGGCACTGATGTTGGACAAGAAGGCCTGGCTCACAGTCTCTGCTCTAATTTATCCCAAAAGTGTTCTATCGGGTTGAGGTCAGGACTCTGTGTAGGCCAGTCACATTCCTCCACTCCAAACTCGCTCATCCATGTCTTTATGGACCTTGCTTTGTGCACTGGTCCAAATCATTTGGTGGAGGGGGGATTATGGCATGGGGTTGTTATTCAGGGGTTGGGCTTGGCCTCTTAGTTCCAGAGGAATTCTTAAGGCATCAGCATACCAAGACATTTTGGACAATTTCATTCCCCCAAATTTATGGGAACAGTTTGGGGATGGCCCCTTCCTGTTCCAACATGACTGCGCACCAGTGCCTAAAACAAGGTCCATAAAGACATGGATGAGCGAGTTTGGGTTGGAGGAACTTGACTGGCCTACACAGAGTCCTGACATCAACCTGATAGAACACCTTTGGGACGAATTAGAGTGGAGACTGCGAGCCAGGCCTTCTCATCCACATCAGTGCCTGAGCTCACAACACAATACGCTTCTGTAAAAATGGTCAAACATCCCCATAGACACACTCCTAAACCTTGTAAACACCTTCCCAGAAGAGTTGAATCTGTTATAGTTACAAAGGGGATTGAACCCTACGGACCAAGACTGGGATGCCATTAACCATTTTAGCCCCGGAAGATTTTAACCCCTTCCTGACCAGAGCACTTTTTATAATTTGGCACTGCATCGCTTTAACTGGTAATTGCGCGGTCATACAATGCTGTACCCAAACAAAATTTGCATCCTTTTTCCCACAAATAGAGCTTTCTTTTGGTGGTATTTGATCACCTCTGCTGTTTTTATTTTTGTTCACTGTAAACAAAAAGAGAGTGACAATTTCGAAAAAAAAACGATATTTTTTACTTTTTGCCTAAATATCCCCAAAAAGGTTTTTAAACAAATTTCTTCATCAGTTTAGGCCAATATATATTCTTCTACATATTTCTGGTAAAATAAAAATTGCAATAAGCATATATTGATTGGTTTGCGTAAAAGTTATAGTGTTTAACCACTTCAGCCCCGAAAGGATTTACCCCCTTCCTGACCAGAGCACTTTTTACAATTTGGCACTGCGTCGCTTTAACTGCTAATTGCGCGGTCATGCAATGCTGTAACCAAACAAAATTTGCGTCCTTTTCTTCCCACAAATAGAGCTTTCTTTTGATGGTATTTGATCACCTCTGCCGTTTTTATTTTTTGCGCTATACACGGAAAAAGACCGAAAATTTTGAAAAAAAATGATATTTTCTACTTTTTGTTCTAAAAAAAATCCAATAAACTCAATTTTAGTCATACATTTAGGCCAAAATGTATTTGGCCACATGTCTTTGGTAAAAAAAATGTCAATAAGTGTATATTTATTGGTTTGCGCAAAAGTTATAGCGCCTACAAACTAGGGTACATTTTCTGGAATTTACACAGTCTTTAATTTATGACTGCCTATGTCATTTCTTGAGGTGCTAAAATGACAGGGCAGTACAAAACCCCCACAAATGACCCCATTTTGGAAAGTAGACACCCCAAGGAAATTGCTGAGAGGCATGTTGAGCCCATTGAATATTCATTTTTTTTGTCCCAAGTGATTGAATAATGAAAAAAAAAAAAAAAAAAATTACAAAAAGTTGTCACTAAATGATATATTGCTCACACAGGCCATGGGCATATGTGGAATTGCACCCCAAAATACATTTAGCTGCTTCTCCTGAGTATGGGGATACCACATGTGTGGGACTTTTTGGGAGCCTAGCCGCATACGGGGCCCCGAAAACCAATCACTGCCTTCAGGATTTCTAAGGGCGTACATTTTTGATTTTACTCCTCACAACCTATCACAGTTTTGAAGGCCATAAAATGCCCAGATGGCACAACCCCCCCCCCCAAATGACCCCATTTTGGAAAGTAGACACAGCAAGCTATTTGCTGAGAGGCATGTTGAGTCCATGGAATATTTTATATTTTGACACAAGTTGCGGGAAAGTGACAATTTATTTATTTATTTTTTATTTTTTGCACAAAGTTGTCACTAAATGATATATTGCTCACACAGGTCATGGGCATATGTGGAATTGCACCCCAAAATACATTCTGCTGCTTCTCTTGAGTACGGGGATACCACATGTGTGGGACTTTTTAGGAGCCTAGCCGCGTACGGGACCCCGAAAACCAATCACCGCCTTCAGGATTTCTAAGGGTGTACATTTTTGATTTCACTCTTCACTGCCTATCACAGTTTCGGAGGCCATGGAATGCCCAGGTGGCACAAACCCCCCCCCAAATGACCCCATTTTGGAAAGTAGACACCCCAAGCTATTTGCTGAGAGGCATGGTGAGTATTTTGCAGCTCTCATTTGTCTTTGAAAATGAAGAAAGACAAAAAAAAAATTTTTTTTTTCTTTTTTTAATTTTCAAAACTTTGTGACAAAAAGTGAGGTCTGCAAAATACTCACTATACCTCTCAGCAAATAGCTTGGGGTGTCTACTTTCCAAAATGGGGTCATTTGGGGGGGTTTGTGCCACCTGGGCATTCCATGGCCTCCGAGACTGTGATAGGCAGTGAAGAGTGAAATCAAAAATTTACGCCCTTAGAAAGCCTGAAGGCGGTGCTTGGTTTTCGGGGTCCCATACGTGGCTAGGCTCCCAAAAAGTCTCACACATGTGGTATCCCCGTACTCAGGAGAAGCAACAGAATGTATTTTGGGGTGTAATTTCACATATTCCCATGGCATGTTTGAGCAATATATCATTTAGTGACAACTTTGTGCAAAAAAAAAAAAAAATAATAATAATTTGTCTCTTTCCCGCAACTTGTGTCACAATATAAAATATTCCATGGACTCGACATGCCTCTCAGCAAATAGCTTGGGGTGTCTACTTTCCAAAATGGGGTCATTTGGGGGGGGTTTGAACTGTCCTGGCATTTTATGCACAACATTTAGAAGCTTATGTCACACATCACCCACTCTTCTAACCACTTGAAGACAAAGCCCTTTCTGACACTTTTTGATTACATGAAAAAATTATTTTTTTTTGCAAGAAAATTACTTTGAACCCCCACACATTATATATTTTTTTAAAGCAAATGCCCTACAGATTAAAATGGTGGGTGTTTAATTTTTTTTTTCACACAGTATTTGCGCAGCGATTTTTCAAACGCATTTTTTGGGGAAAAAACACACTTTTTTACATTTTAATGCACTAAAACACACTATATTGCCCAAATGTTTGATGAAATAAAAAAGATGATCTTAGGCCGAGTACATGGATACCAAACATGACATGCTTTACAATTGCGCACAAACGTGCAGTGACAACAAAATAAATACATTTTTAAAAGCCTTTAAAAGCCTTTACAGGTTACCACTTTAGATTTACAGAGGAGGTCTACTGCTAAAATTACTGCCCTCGATCTGACCGTCGCGGTGATACCTCACATGCATGGTGCAATTGCTGTTTACATTTGACGCCAGACCGACGCTTGCGTTCGCCTTAGCGCGAGAGCAGAGGGGACAGGGGTGCTTTTTTTTTTTTCTTTATTATTTTTTTGCTTTTTTATCTTATTTTAAAACTGTTCCTTTCATTTTTTTTTTTTTAATCATTTTTATTGTTATCTCAGGGAATGTAAATATCCCCTATGATAGCAATAGGTAGTGACAGGTACTCTTTTTTGAAAAAAATTGGGGTCTATTAGACCCTAGATTTCTCCTCTGCCCTCAAAGCATCTGACCACACCAAGATCGGTATGATAAAATGCTTTCCCAATTTCCCAATGGCGCTATTTACATCCGGCGAAATCTAAGTCATAAAATGCTCGTAGCTTCCGGTTTCTTAGGCCATAGAGATGTTTGGAGCCACTCTGGTCTCTGATCAGCTCTATGGTCAGCTGGCTGAATCACCGGCTGCATTCTCAGGTTCCCTGTTGAGACAGGAGAGCCAGAGAAAAACACGGAAGACGGTGGGGGGGGGGGCATTCTCTCCCACTGCTTGTAAAAGCAGTCTAGAGGCTAATTAGCCGCTAGGATTGCTTTTACATGAAAGCCGACCGCTGGCTGAAAAGAATGATACCAAGATGATACCTAAACCTGCAAGCATCATTCTGGTATAACCACTCAAAGTCGTGAATGCTGTACCTGAAGACAAAAATATGGTTAACAATAAAGCACAGTAAACGGTAAAGTATAAAAAATTGCAGACCTGAAAAGCAAACATGATAAAACATAATAACAATAAAACATTGCAGAATAGAATACAGTAAAAAAGAGCAGAACAATAGAGAGAATAGAGAGAGAGAGAATAGAGAGAGAACAATAAAACGACAACTATTATTTTTTATTTTATATTTTTGTTTGTGTTTTTTTTTTTTTTTTTTTACACTTTTTTTGTAACTGTAACTTTTATAACTGTAACCGGTTCCAGGTTCGGGTCTCTCAAAATGCGATGGCATCTTGGGAGACCCTGTGAAAGTGTGTCCTAGTCTGTGCAATGCTGTACCCTACGCTAATACTCAACTAGTGAATGGTAGCGTTCAAAACATTCACCAATGCAAAGACCAGGATTGTCAGGACAGGAGGGACAATAATAGCGGGTGTCACGCCTATATCCGCGCTTGCTGCAGACACAACATCTTTTTTGGGGGGGGTTCGTTGGGTAGGGGTACTCGGGAGGACATAAAAATGCCTCTCATGCAGCCGACTGCATTTGGTTGGGGATGTGAATGGGGGAAGTACGGGCGCTGCAGAAGTGGTGGGTTCCCAATTAGGATTGGCGAATGCAGCAGGAAGGGCACTATGGGCATGACGGGCCTGTGTTTGTCTTCTTGGTGGCAGCGGGACACTATTTGTGCTTGCCACCTCACCAGCTTGAACTGCACTTATGGGACTCGCCACGTCACCAAGTGTTACTGCAGTGCTGGTTTGACTATGACCGGGGTGTACTAGGCCGCTGGCGCTTGCCAGTTCACCAAAACGCTACCAAAAAAACTGTTAACGATCGCAGGGATCAGGCCTGACTCTGCGAACGCTGCAGTTATGCATTTAGTGTTTTGTAAGTGACAGTGATCGATCGATACTGCACTTGGGTGGGCTGGGCTGGGCGGAGGGGCAAAACGCAGGTGCTAGCAGGTATCTGGGCTGATCCCGCTAACACTGCATTTTTGGGAACCCTAAACTGCTGGGGACGCCAGTATAGATCTGATCGGATCAGATATTGATGCGTTCAGATACTATACCACTAAGGGAGGTGTACGGTGCGTGCGTGGGTGTTAGCGCTACTGGGACTAACCTGACGCTGCCTGGGGCTGGTGCTTGCCATTTCACCAAAATGCTACCAAAAAAACTGTTAGCGATCGCAGGGATCAGGCCTGACTCTGCGAACGCTGCAGTTATGCGTTTAGTGTTTTGTAAGTGACAGTGATCGATCGATACTGCACTTGGGTGGGCTGGGCCGAGCTGGGCGGAGGGGCAAAATGCAGGTGCTAGCAGGTATCTGGGCTGATCCCGCTAACACTGTGTTTTTGGGAACCCTAAACTGCTGGGGACGCTAGTATAGATCTGATCGGATCAGATATTGATCTGTACAGATACTATACCACTAAGGGAGGCGTATGCTGCGTGCGTGGGTGTTAGCGGTACTGGCGCTAATCTGACGCTGCCTGGGGCGACGCATATCACCGTCGGGTGATCAGGGGGCTAAATCTTTATTCGGTAATAAACGGCGGGTGCCCTGACACTATAAAAAATAAACAAACTAACCAGCGTCACCCGTAACGGTTATACAGTGATCAGTGGTGAAAGGGTTAACTAGGGGGCAATCAAGGGGTTAAAACATTTATTAGGTAGTATATGGGGGTCCCTGTCGCTATAAAACGATGACGGCGAACCTAAATATTTACGTCCCTAACTAGCGTCACCAGCGACACTAATACAGCGATCAGAAAAATGATCGCTTAGCGACACTGGTGACAGGGGGTGATCAAGGGGTTAAAACTTTATTGGGGGGGTTAGGGGGGTACCCTAGACCTACAGGGGGCCTAACACTCACTGCCCTGACACTGTAACTGTCACAAACTGACTCCAATACAGTAATCAGAAAAAAAAAAAAAAAAAAAAAAAAAAACCTGCTTGGTGTCAGTTTGTGACGGGGGGGGGGGGTGATTGGGGGGGGATCGGGGGGCGATCGGGGGGGGGATCGGGGTGTTTAGTGTGCCTGGCATGTTCTACTGTGTGTAGTGTGTTGGTGCACTTACATTCCAGTCTTCTCTCCTCGGCCCGGAACGGAAAATACCGAGCCGAGGAGAGATGACATCATTTCCTCTGCCTCTGTGTACAATACAGAGGCAGGGAAATGATCCCATTGGCTGAGAGCGATCGCGAGGGGGGGGCCACGAATGGATGGCCTCCCCCTCACCTCCGATCGCCGGGGGAGATTTGCCGACCGCCGCAGGCACCGGGGGGGGGTCCGATCGGACCCCCCACCCGCGGGCAGGCAAGGACGTACATATACGTCCTTTTGCCTGCCCGTGCCGCTCTGTCGACGTATATAGTCGTGCGGCGGTCGGCAACTGGTTAAAAACTATGAGAAAGATTTATGGCATTTTAATTTAAAAAAATTTTTTTTTACAAGTAATGGTGGTGATCTGCGATTTTTAGTGGTACTGCGACATTGCGGCGGACAGATCGGACACTTTTGACACTTTTTTGGGACCATTGACACTTATACAGCGATCAGTGCTATAAAAAAAGCACTGATTACTGTGTAAATGTCACTGATAGGGAAGAGGTTAACACTAGGGGGCGATCAAGGGGTTAAATGTGTTCCCTAGTTGTTAGTGTTTTTTACTGTATGGGGATGTGACTGCCTGGGGGAGGAGACATATCACTGTTCCTACTTACTAGGAACAAACGATCTTTCTCCTCTCCCCTGACAGAACAGGGATTTGTGTGTTTACAAATCACCGTTCTGGCTCTCGTGTACGCGATTGCGGGAGGACAGTGGCGATCGCACCAGCCGGCCATGCGCATCAGGTCCCCCGCCATGCCGCGGGCGTACGCGCGCACGCCTCTGGCAGCTCTTAAAGGAGATAATGTACTCATACTTTGTTTTGTGCACCTATGCCTTTTTGCCAACGTATATCGGATGAGCCGGTCGGCAAGTGGTTAAAGTTTATGTGCGTGTAAAGGCAGGCGTCGCAATACTTTTGGTAATTTAATGTGTGTGTATATATATATTACACACACACACACACACACACAGTCAGGGCCAAAAATATTGGCACCCCTGCATTCCTGTCAGATAATGTACCACTTTGCCCAGAAAATTGTTCCAAAAACAAATGTTTAGGCATTCTCATGTTTATTTCTTTTTTTGTATTGGTGTGAAACAAAAAGCCAAATATGACACATTCCACGCAAAACTCCAAAAATGGACTGGACAAAATTATTGTCACCTTCTCAAAATTGTGAGATGCTTCTGTAATTTGTAATTAAACTCACCTGTATTAATTAACAGGTGCTGACAATATAGAAATCACTGGAAGCTAAGTTAAGCATTGCAATTAGTGGATGGCAGGTGCAGTGTCAGGCTCCTACCAGCTCTTTCCTCAGCTCTGTATCTGAACTAAGATACAGACTTTCAGGAGGGCCCCTTTCACACTGGGGTGGGCAGGGGGGGGGCGAAGTCGGCGGTAAAGCGCCGCTATTTTTAGTGGAAGCTAAAGTGGGTATTTGGCCACTAGCGGGGCGCTTTTACCCTCCCACTAGCGGCAGAGAAGAGGTTAAAACCACCGCAAGGCGCTGCTGCAGTAGCGCTATGCCGGCAGTATAGCCGCACTGCCCTATTCATTTCAATTGGCAGGAGTGGTGATGGAGTGGTGTACACACCACTCCAAAGATGGTGCTAGCAGGGCTTTTTTTAGCGTCCTGCCAGCGCACCGCATCAGTGTGAAAGCACTCGGGGCTTTCACACTGGGGAGAATAGAGCGGCTCTTTCAGGGCGCTTTGCAGGCGCTACAACGCTAAAAATAGCGCCTGCAAAGCACCCTGAAAGAGCCGCTGCTGTGTCTCCAATGTGAAAGTCCTGAGAGCTTTCACACTGGAGCGATGCGCTAGCAGGATGCTAAAAAAAGTCCTGCTAGCAGCATCTTTGGAGCGGTGTATACACCTCTCCTGCCCATTGAAATCAATGGGGCAGCGCGGCTATATCGCTGGCATAGCGCTGCTGTAGCAGCGCTTTGCGGTGGTTTTAACCCCTTCTCGGCTGCTAGCAGGAGGGTAAAAGTGCCCCGCGAGTGGCCGAATAGCACTGCAAAATTAGCGGTAAAGCGCCACTAAAAACAGCGGCGCCCCTGCCCCAGTGTGAAAGGGGCCTTAGAAAGCTGTAGGAAGTGTCAGTGGACCATAAGTGGGTTGATCTATGCACTTTTATACCACTGAGAACTACAAGTCCTGTCTAGAACCTAGTCTAGGTTCACATCTATGCGGCTGCACTTGATGTGTTTTTCAGGCACATTTTTCAGTGCAATTTGCCAGATTTTTTTATGCGTTTTTGCATGCAGTTTTCATGCATTTTGTGTTTTACGCCTTTTTTTTTCTTTAAACGCACAGTAAAACACACTGTATATAGCTGGTTGCTAAGGAGGGGGCCAGGAAGCCGGCCGCCGTGTCCATAGCAACTGATGAGTCATCGACTGTCAGCAGGGTTCCCCGCTGAAAGCTTAATGTAAAAAAAAAAGAAATTTGCCGGCAAAAAAATTAGCGAAAAAAACGGCATGGGGTTCCATACCAGACCCTTATCCGAGCATGCCGCCCAGCAGGTCGGGAAAGGGAATGGACGAGCGAGCGCCCCCCCCCCCCCCCGAGCCATACCAGACCGCATGCCCTCAACATGGGGGGATGGGTACTTTGAGGCAGGGGGGCTCTGCACCCCCCCACCCCAAAGCACCTTGCCCTAGCCGGTGGTTGTCAGGGTCTGCAGGCGAGGGACTTATCGAAATCTGGAAGCCCCCTTTAACAAGGGTGCCCCCCTCTTCTTCCTTGCTGCCAGTTACCCGCTAAAAAAAAAAAAAAAATGTAAAATGCAGCTCTTGTTCTGTTGATGTCTTCATCTGTTTTGTTGTCGCCCGCTCTCTGCCGATTCTTATAAACCCATGGGGCGTGGCCATCCGATGACATCACCCTGAGAGCCTGCCCCTTGTGACAAGGGGTGGGCTCTCTGGGTGATTTCATCGGATGGCCACACTCCACTGCTATATAAGAGTTGGCAGAGAGCGGGCGACAACAAAACAGATGAAGACATCAACAGAACAAGAGCGTTTTATTATTTTAATTTTAGCGGGTAACCGGCAGCGAGGAAGAAGACAGCAGCGGGAAGAGACGGCTCAAGGAGAAGATGGCAGAAAGCGACGGCGTGAGGGAGAAGACGACGGGAAGAGTCAGCTCGAGAAGAAGACAGCGGGAAGAGGAAGACGGCTAGAGAAGAGAGAGCTATTAATAAAGGAATTTTCAAAAACCGGCTCTTGTGTTTTTATTACATTTCATTGCTTTTTTGATGAATGGGTAGGGGTACAATGTACCCGATATCCATTCACATGGGGAGGGGCTGGGATCTGGGGGCACCCTTGTTTAAGAGGGCTTCCAGATTCTGATAAGCCCCCTGCCCGCAGACCCTGACAACCACCAGCTAGGGTGGTCGGGAAGAGGCCCTTGTCCTCATCGACATGCAGCCCCCCATGTTGAGGGCATGCGGCCTGGTATCGTCCCCACCCTTTCCTGACTTGCCAGGTGGCATGCTCAGATAAAGGTCTGGTATGGATTTTGGGGCGGCCCCGCGCCATTCAAAAATAATAATAATTTTGGCCAGGGGGAGGGGGGGTGTCCCCTCTGAAGCCATACCAGACCCGAAGGGCCTAGTATGGACCTGGGGAGGGACCCCATGCCATCTTTTTCGCAATTTTTTTTGCCGGCAAAGACAGCTGATGACTCATAGGTTGTTAAGGACGCAGCCGCCAGCTTCCTGGTCTGCTTAGCAACCAGCTATATACAGTGGTAAAAGAAGAACCACAAAATGCAAAACACATCAAAAATCACATCACAAACGCAACACTTGCATTCCTGGTGCGGTTCCATTGAAATCTATTAGCCGCAAACCGCGGGAACCCTTTCCAAAAACACACCAGCTGCAAAACGCATAGATGTGAACTAGTACCATAGGAAACCATGTTAAATGGACTGCAAACTGCAAAACGCACAAAAAAAGGCATAGGTGTGAACCTAGGGTTAAACCTTGTCCAAAAATCCTCAAAGTCAGCCATGAGGCCTTCACCTGAGAAACATACAGTAAAGCCGCGTACACACGAGCGCAATGTCCACCAGAAAAAATCAGACGGAAGCTTTTCATCGTATATTCCGATCGTGTGTAGGCCTCATCGGACTTTATTTTCGAAAATTCTGACGGACATAGAAATAGAACATGTTCTAAATATTTCCGACGGAACCTATCGGGAAAACAGCTCGTCTGTATGCTGTTCCAACGGACCAAAAACGATGCATGCTCTGAAGCAAGTACGAGACAGAAGCTATTGGCTACTGGCTATTGAACTTCCTTTTTATAGTCCAGTCGTAAGTGTTGTACGTCACCGCGTTCTTGACGGTCGGACTTTGGTTTGACCATGTGTATGCAAGACCGCTTGAATGGAATTCCGTCGGAGTTCCGTCGGAGAAACCTTTGGAGTTTATTCCGACGGCAAAACCAGTCGTGTGTACAGGGCATTAGGGTAAAAAGGATTTGAACCCCTGCAGATTTTGTACAATTGCCCACTGACAAAGAAATGATCAGTCTATAATTTTAAATAGTAGGTTTATTTTAACAGTGAGAGACTGAATAACAGCAAAAATATTCAGAAAAATGTATTTAAAAAAAGTTATAAATTGATTGTTTTTTTAATGAGTGAAAAAACTATTTGACCTCTTCGCAAAACATAACTTAGTACCTGGTGGCAAAACCCTTGTTGGCAATCACAGAGGTCAGACATTTCTCGTAGTTGGCCACCAGGTTTGCACACATCACAGGAGGGATTTTGTCCCACTTCTCTTTGCAGATCCTTCCTCTCCAAGTCATTAAGGTTTTGAGGCTGACATTTGGTAACTCGAACCTTCAGCTTCCCCCACATATTTTCTATGGGATTAAGGTCTGGAGACTGGCTAGGCCACTCCATGACCTTAATGTACTTCTTCATGAGCCACTCCTTTGTTGCCTTGGCCGTGTATTTTGGGTCATTGTCATGCTGGAATACCCATCCACAACCCATTTTCCATGCCCTGGCTGAGGAAAGGAGGTTCTCACCCAAGATTTGAGGGTACATGGCCCTATCCATCATCCCTTTGATGCAGTGAAGTTGTCTTGTCCCCTTAACAGAAGACACCCCCAAAGCATAATGTTTCCAGTTCCATGTTTGATGGTGGGGGTGGTGTTCTTGGGGTCATAGGCAGCATTCCTCCTCCTCCTCTAAACACGGCGAGTTGAGTTGATGCCAAAGAGCTTGATTTTGGTCTCATCTGACCACAAGACTTTCACCCAGTTCTCCTCTGAATCATTCAGATGTTCATTAGCAAACTTCATATGGGCCTGTACATGTGCTTTCTTGAGCAGGGGGACCTTGTGGGCGCTGCAAGATTTCAGTCCTTCACGGCGTAGTGTGTTACCATTTGTTTTCTTGGTGACTATGGTCCCGGCTGCCTTGAGATTATTGACAAGATTCTCCCGTGTAGTTCTGGACTGATTCCTCACCGTTCTCATGATCATTGAAACTCCATGAGGTGGTATGTTGCATGGAGCCCCAGACCAAGGGAGACTGACAGTAATTTTGCATTTCTTCCATTTGCGAATAATCGCACCAACTGTTGTCACCTTCTCACCAAGCTGCTTGGCGATGGTCTTGTAGCCCATTCCAGCCTTGTGTAGGTCTACAATCTTGTCCCTGACATCCTTGGACATCTCTTTGGTCTTGGCCATGGTGGAGAGATTGGAACTGGATTAATTGCTTCTGTGGCAGGTGTCTTTTATACAGGTAACAAGCTGAGATTAGGAGCCCTCCCTTTAAGAGAGTGCTCCTAATCTCAGTTTGTTACCAGTAAAGAAAACACCTGGGAGCCAGAAATCTTGCTGATTGATAGGGGATCAAATACTTATTTCACTCATTAAAATTTTCTGGATTTTTTTTGTTGTTATTCTGTTTCTCACTGTTAAAGCGTAACTCCACTTTTGTTGAGGAAAAAAAAAAAACATTTTATGTACATTACAAGGATTATAACAACCTTTGTTGCAGATTCCTACGTTTTGTTATCCTGAAGAAATCCCTGTATGTTCCTCTCTGCCTCTGTCCTGAGTGAGCCTAATGGGAGTGGTTTCATAATTATCAATCAGCTGTGGCACCTGAGAAGCACGAATGAGGAAATCTGCTGGGCCTGCATCCCTTTAGGCTCGATTCACACCTATGCATGTTGCTTTTGGGCGTTTTTGGAGGTTTTTTTTTCATGCTTGCCACGTTTTTGAGCAGCGTTTTTGCCGCGTTTTTGCCGCGATTTGCGTTTTGCGTTTTTTTTTTTTTACAGTTTTTTTTTTACAGTCTAAAAAAAATTAAAAAAAAAACAAAACGGCAAAAACGCATCAAAAACGCTGCAAAAACGCTGCAAAAACGGTGCACTTGCGTTTTTTATGCTTGTCCATTGAATTCTATTACATGCAAAATGCTGCATTTTGCATGAAAAAAAGTCCCTGACCCTTTCCAAAAATGCAGAGAAGCAAAAAGGCATTGATGTGAACATGTTCCATAGGAACCCATGTTAAAAAATTCCTGTGCATTTCTGCAAAATGCAAAATGCATCAAAAAACGCGCTAGTGTGAATGGAGCCTTAGACGTGTTCCGACTGGAAGTATCTCCTCAAAAAAGCCATTTTTGTTGCACAGGATGCCTGAAATCTGACTTGTATCTTAGTGCAGAATTCTGGGAAAACTGGTGAGCCAATCACACAAGCAGAAATGTTTATGGGGGGTGGTCAGTAAAGTGTGTACAGAATAACTCCAGGTAGCCATATTGCATTGCATTTACAGAAAATTACAGCGGCTGCAGATTGAAAAGGAGAGGTACTTTTTAATAACATTTACCGTATTTATCGGTGTATAACATACACTTTTTTCCCCTTAAAATCAGGGGAAAATCGTGGGCGCGTGTTATACGATCCCCGCTAATTTTGACCGATCGCGGCAATCGCCGCCGACATACACATAGCGTGTAGATTTAAAAATGGCGCCGCGGAGTTCGCAGGGACTCGGCGGAGCGGAACGAGTGCCGCCGAGATCACAGTGACTGGGCGGAGCCGAGATACACATAGCCGAGTGTACTTGGCTCTTCACGGCGCCGCTCACAGTCCCGCCCAGTCCCGTCATTGGACCTGTGTTATGTCCATCATAGGGTGGGACTGGGCGTGACTGTGAACAGCGCCAAGAAGAGCCGAGTACACTCGGCTATGTGTATCTCGGCTCCGCCCAGTCACTGTGATCTCGGCGGCACTCGTTCAGCTCCGCCGAGTCCCTGCAAACTCCGCGGCACCATATTTAAATCTGTAATGGACACTGGGGGCAAGGCTGAAATGACAAGGCTGCAATGATCACTGGGGCAAGGCTGCACTGGGGCAAAGCTGCACTGACAAGGCTGCACTGGGACAAAGCTGCACTGACAAGGCTGCACTGGGGCAAAGCTGCACTGACAAGGCTGCAATGGACACTGGGGCAAGGCTGCACTGACACTGAAAAGGCTGCAATGACACTGACAAGGCTGCAGATGGACACTTACAAGACTGCATTGATGGGCATTTTAATGTAAGTTTTTTTTCCTAAAACTTCCCTCCTAAAAGATTTTTTCCTTAAAATTCCCTCCTAAACTTGGGGTGCGTGATATACGCCGGCACATGTTATACGCCGATAAATACGGTAATTACAATATGACTTGTGTCGCAATTGTATACGTTATATTTTTTTTCTTTATTTGCAATTTTTTTTCCCCACGAAAGTGGAGTGACCCTTTAAAATAAACCTACCATTAAAATTATAGACTGATCATTTCTTTGTCAGTGGGCAAACGTACAAACTTAGCAGGAGATCAAATACTTTTTTCCTTCACTGTATAAAAGGTAAACAAAAAACTTTTACATTTTTTTTTTTTTTTGGTATCCTGTGTGAATGGGAACACATAACAAACTTATAGTAGGTTTTTCTCAAATTCGACTGTAAAGTGGAAATACATTTTAACCACGACCGTCAAATGACAGCGGGGCAGGGTGGCTCTCGTTCTGGGTGGACGTCATATGACAGCGCCCAGAACGGCCGGGGGCGCGCAGCGCAGAAATCTTCTGTGTCCAATCACAGCCAGTCACATGTAAGCAGAAGCGAACGCATACGTCAGTAGCGCCCGCATATGAAAACGTTCAAACCACACATGTGAGGTATCGCCGGGATCGTTAGAGCGAGAGTAATAATTCCAGTTCTAGTCCTCCTCTGTAACTCAAAACTGGTAACCTGTAGAAATTTTTAAACGTCATCTATGGAGATTTTTAAGGGTAAAAGTTTGTTGCCATTCCACAAGCGGGCGCAATTTTGAAGCGTGACATGTTGGGTATCAATTTACTCGGCGTAACATTATCTTTCACAGTATAAAAAAAGATTGGGCAAACTTTACTGTTGTCTTATTTTTTAATTTAAAAAAGTGTATTTTTTCCAAAAAAAGTGCGCTTGTAAGACCGCTGTGCAAATATGGCGTGACAGAAAGTATTGCAACGACTGCCATTTTATTCTCTAGGGTGTTAGAAAAAAATCTATATAATATTTGGGAGTTCTAAGTAATTTAATTGCAAGTAAAAAAAAAATATTTTAAATTGGAAACACCGAGTCTGAAAAATAGGCCCGGTCCTTAAGTGGTTAATGGAACTCCCCACACTGGTCAGTTGAGTTTCAGTTGCGTTTTAAAAGTCCTGCTTGTTGCATTTCTTGTGCATATTTGATGTGTGTTTAAAACCGCACCAAGAACACACCTCCCTATTGAAAACCAAAATGCATGAAAGGTTTTAGTGCAGTTTTTGAGTCATGTATCCATGTTTCACAGGTGCATGCTGATGTTAGGCAACGAGAAAACGCACCAGAAATGTGGCAAAAATGCGCATCTGTTTTTTACCTCAATTTTGCAGAGCAATGTGGAAAGCAGCATTAAGCGTATGTAAACCTAGAAACATATTTTATTAGATGTCCCTATATGAAGTGGCTGTGTTCGTTTTCACATTTCAGGCTAAATACATTTTCAGCAAGTACTGAAAGTACCTAGTGATTATGTCAGTAATAATTTGTTCTTGTCACTCCGGGGTTCATTTACTAAAACTGGAGAGTGCAAAATCTGGTGCAGCTCTGCATAGAAACCAATCAGTTTCCAGGTTCCTTTGTCAAGCTTAATTGAACGAGCTGAAGTTAAGGCCCGTACACACGGAGACATCGGCGGGTTAAAAAAAAAAACTGGTCGATATTCGGCCCGTACATATGCCACCCTGTCTGACAGAAGTCAACCATTTGGCCGACTTCTGTCAGACAAGCATGCTGGAAAACCAGCAGCCGACCGACTTCCGATCACCCAATGGCGGAGAGCGCTGATCGAAGGCTTCAGCTGTCCCCCTATCAGAACACAACAGCTCTGCAGGGGAGAACACTGTACTGACTTCACATAGTTAGTACATCCACTCCGACCAAAGCTGACAGTTTTTTTACATTCAACCCGCAGGGTTGAACAAGAAAAAAACTCATAGTGTGTGCCAGGCTATAGAACCTGATTGGCTACCATGCACAGCTGCACCAGGTTTTGCACTCTCCATGTTTAGTAAATCATAATTTCCCTGTGAGCCAAAATGGAAGCAGTAAGAACCTTATCTTTTTTGTGTGAGTACCATCAATCCACCAGTAATGGAGATGAAGAGAGGAGAGGAAGACGTGTTTGATGTGCAGCCTTTTGACAACCATGGTTGCCTTCATAAATATTGTTGAGAAAAAGCATAGACATTAATGGACAGGATGTGCAGAATTATTTACGGAATCACCAGGTGAAAATAAGGGGGAAAAAAAATCAATTAAAAAAATAAAACGAATGCAGCCACTACATCTAAGGACTGGTGAGCTACAATACATTCATTTTTGGGGGTTAGATAGACCTTGGGAAATCTGCATGTCAAAATCCAAAAATAAAAGCTTCTATGTGTTTTGTTATGACCAATGTGCTGTCCCCATCCCAGAACACCTTATACTTAAGCTTTACTTTCTCAATCAACATTGAATATTTTAAATCCTTGCGCTGTTAGCATTAGTAAATAGACAGGGTGGTATATCATAATTACTTGCTTAGAACATTTTTTCACATTGCTTTTGCCCAGGCCTAGGCAAATGATGTCATACATCCCAGTGGTCTTCAGGAGGGGAGGAGGGCTATAGGTATGTGGATTCCAGGAAGTAAATGCCACATTAATCATCTGCCCTTACTCAAGATGGCCATAACCAGAAATGCTAGGAGGTGTTTTTTAACATGATTTTTCAGCAAAATAAAGCATGGGGACATGGATGTATGGGTGAGCTTGCTTTGAATATTAGAAATGAATGAAATACTGTTTTTGATTTGTGGTGCTCTAATGCAATGTAGTTCTACTTCAACTTACTAATGATGCACTGACACCTTTTCTCTCCTGCAGCCAGTGTTAGAATAAGCTATGTCGGCATCCCAGGGGAGCGCTGACTTCACTCTCCTGGTCATGTGACAGTTATTGGGACTAGAGATTTGTTTCTGGATCCAAGCACTGTCACAGGCCAGACGTCACATACTCCTTTCCACCTATTAGAACAATACATACTGTTTTTTTCCAAAGTTAAAGCAGTTTTAAACTGAAAAGCAAACATTTATTATGCTGTATTTTACCAACTCTTAGATGCGATGGCTGCATTAATTTTATTTTTTACGCTTTCTTTCTTTTATTTTCATCTGATGATCCAGCCAGCAAGTCTGTTGTTTTGCAAAAGGACAAGCTCTCTTCCAGATGTTTCAGTTTAAAGGAATGAGACAAATTTAACACTGGCAGGGGTGCTTACAATTATCAGCTTTAATCAATTCATGTAAAACCTTTATCCCAAAAGGGAAATAAAGCTGTAACAGCTTAAAAAGTGTTAGCTGGAGTTTGGCTTCAGTTTGTCAGTGCATCTAAATCTACTAGTGCGTCTAACACTCCCTTCCCCTAGGCTGACTATGCTGTTGTCAGAAGGTGTCTCTGTTGCTTTTTCATCCAGGGGGCACTCTAATACAAGAAGTGTGATGCTGGCCAGATCACCAGGTGAAAACAGAGGGGAAAAAAGTCTAAAAAAGAAAACGAATGCAGCCACCACATCTAATGATTGGTAAGTTGGAATACGCTACATTTTTGGTTTGGGCTAATTTCATATTTAGGAACATGTTACATCTGTATTTAGTGAGGAGACATGTAACATGTTCCTTAGCACCCTCACACCAACCCCAGAGGTCCATCCCCTGTGAAAGGGGTTCCTCTTCCCTGCAGCCGCTGTCACATTTAAAATCTGCATGGCTGTGCAAAGCTCCATCTAAATACCTGCTAAATATGATGATCATCAAAAGTTAAGGACAAAATATTCCTTTCTGTACACAGAGCTATTCATTAGATTACCATTTTTAGCAACTGTTCTATATCTTCCTGTAGGCCACCTGTCTGCATGTCTTCTCCCTGTAAGAACAAAGCAAGTGAAAAGCCAAATAAGTAAATATGAAATATTAAAATATATTACTTCATATTTAGCTAAAAAGATGCATTTTATATTTCATGTCTTTACACTGAACATTATAAACAACTTTAAAAAATACTAAGAAGCTTTCTTAAAGCCCCCTAAGCTCCCTTTAGTTGTAGTCTGGGAGAGCTGAAAACATAAATGCTAGCTGTAGCTTTGTGGCTTTAACAAGTTTTTATCAGAATTCCGCAGTCATTTAGATGCTCTTCGGCTGAATTCACACCTGAGCGTTTTCAGCTCGTAAAACACCTGAAAAAATGCCCAACAAGCAAAATCCTATTCATTTCAATAGCACATGTTCACATCTTAACGTTTTGTCACCTGAAGAAAAACGCCTGAAGCTCAAAAAAGTGCATGACCTTCTTTTTGGGCAGATTACAGGTGTTTTTCTGCTTTTTACATTGGTGACCTTTTGACCTGTGCAAAATCATGGCAAAACACGGGCAAAAATCGCGGTTAAAACGCATGACTTTCTGCCTAAAAACAAAACGCTCAGGTGTGAATGCAGCCTAGGAGACTGAGCTCTGCAGATGCTTTCTAAATATTTAGTAAATGCCTTTTGATTGAGTCTAAATACCATTTCCTTAAGTCTCCATTCACATCTGATCACGGGCGGAATCGCAATTCCAAATCGCTGCAAAACGCGGGACGCATTTGCGATGCTATTACTTCTAATGGCACCCCAATTGCGTCGTGATTTTGCCACGATTGTGGCACGGCAAATCGCGACACTCGACACTCACCCAAAAGAAGCTCATGTTCCTTTTTGAGTGACAAAAACATATGTTGCAATTGCAGTGCGATTTACTGCACAACAATTGCAGCAAAATCGTGACGTCGGCAGAATGGTACGGCTGGGCAAATGGACGTACCCGTACATCCCTTTAAATTTGCCACCTTGCCATTGCGTGCGTGCCGCCGGGAGCTCCGTGAGTCGGGTCGCAGGTCCCGCGGACTCAATCGCTGCAGGGATACCCGCAATCGCCTCATGGAGTGGAAGAACGGGGAGATGCTAATGTAAACAAGCATCTCCCCGTTCTTCCTAGTGACAGTGTCACTGATCTCTGCTCCCTGTCATCGGGAGCAGAGATCAGTGACGTGTCACATGTAGCCACGCCCCCCCACAGTTAGAAACACTCCCCAGGACATACTTAACCCCTACACTGCCCCCTAGTGGTTAACCCCTTCACTGCCAGTGTCATTTACACAGGAATCAATGCATTTGTATAGCACTGATTGCTGTAAAAATGACAATGGTCCCAAAAATGTGTAAAAAATGTCCGATGTGTCCGCCATAATGTTGCAGTCATGATAAAAATCGCTGATCGCTGCCATTACTAGTAAAAACAAAATTATCAATAAAAATGCCATAAAACTATCCCCTATTTTGTACACGCTATAACTTTTGAACAAACCAATCAATAAACGCTTATTGAGGGTTTTTTTTACCAAAAATATGTAGAAGAATACGTGTCGGCCTAAAATGAGGAAAAAAAATGTTTTTTAAAATATTTTTTAGGGATATTTATTATAGCAAAAAGTAAAAAATAATGCGTGTTTTTCAAAATTGTTGCTATTTTTGTGTTTATGGCGCAAAAAATAATAACCGCAGAGGTGATCAAATACCATCAAAAGAAAGCTCTATTTGTGGGGAAAAAAGGATGCAAATTTTGTTTGGGAGCCACGTCGCACAAGCGCGCAAATGTGAGGCTGAAAGGCTTTTGTCTGACCATACTACGATCTCACCAACGATTTCACTGCAGAAGCGGAAGTTCTGATCTCCACTGCCCTCAGTGATAACATCATCTCTAAGGTGGAAAGCCTTTTTTTCCGTAAACCTTTTTATTCCATCCCTTACTTCTACCATCTACCAAAAATCCATAAGAACCAACACAATGCCCCAGGTAGGCCAATCGTGGCCTCAATGGATAGCATTACCTCAGGGTTCAGCCTATATGTTGACAGATACCTACAACCCTTAGTTCACCAACTTCAGTCTTATATACGGGATGGGACACACCTCTTGGAACAACTCTCACCATACAGTTGGGAACCCACGTATTCTTGGCTATCTCTAGACGTCAGTTCCCTGTACACTTCAATTCCTCACGACTTTGGTATCATGGCCCTCGAGTACTTCCTTTCTACAGACCCACTCACCAATCCCCGCCAGGCCTCTTTCATCATAGAAGCCACCAAGTTTTGTTTAACACACAACTATTTTACATTTAATGGTGACTTCTATTTACAGTTACAAGGGACTGCGATGGGGGCCAATTTTGCCCCCTCGTACGCGAACTTGGCTATGGGGTTTTGGGAACAACAGTACATCCATCACAATAACCCTTTCTCAGACAACATCGTCTTTTTCGGTAGATACATCGACGACATCATAATTATCTGGGATGGACCCCTAGATCTCATTCCATCATTCACCTTATATTGCAATAACAAGAAGTACGGATTATCTTTCACATATGACAGTAACCAGACTTCTCTAGCTTTTCTGGATTTAGAATTAAGACATGACAACCAGGAGATATATGCCAAAAATTATACCAAGCCCACTAGTGGCAATTCATATCTTCATTTTAAGAGTTGCCACTATCCTCCATGGATTAAAAATATCCCCAAAAGTCAATTTTGTCGGTTGAGACAAAATTGTACCAGAAAAGCCGATTACATAGAAGCCAGCATCCACCTCAAAAATAAGTTTTCCGAAAAAGGATATCCGGAAGATTTAGTTGAGACACCCTACGAATCATATCTTCACGGAAAATCTCCACGCAGTAATACGCCCCCTACAAATTGCCCCATCTGGTTCATCACTACCTTTCACTCCCAACACAGTAGAATGGAGAAGATCCTTCGGAAACACTGGGATATCCTCCAACAAGATCCCCATCTCAGATCCATTCTCCCTACACATCCACAGGTTACCTATCGAAAGGCCCCCAATCTCAAAAACAAAATCGCTCCCAGTAAACTCAAGACTACCCCGGCCTTTCCGCCCATTACTCCACTCATCCCTCTAGTACGGATGTTTCAATGTCGGAAAAAATTGTGTAAGACCTGTCACTTTGTCCAACATGGCTAAAAATCCTTTTCCACCAAAGGCCAGACATATATCCTGAAAGACTTCTATAACTGTTCATCCGAATATGTGGTGTATGGTTTGATTTGCCCTTGTGGCCTCATATATGTCGGCCGCACCATCCGGCCGCTGAGACAACGGTTTGGGGAACACAGGAGATACATTGAGGGTGGCGCAGACTCCCATAGTGTGCCGAAACATTTTGCTGTAGCACACAAGGGCTCCACCCTTGGACTGTCAGTTTGGGTCATAGAACAGATCCCCAGGTCTCTCTCGCCCGCCGAAAGGTTCAAAAAATTATGTGCGAGGGAGACCTATTGGATCTACCGTCTAGATGTCCTCTCGCCTGGAGGAATCAATGAATGTATCAAAACTTCAACCATCTTGTAATGTCCACATCAATACTAGCCTACATGATACCCACATGTTCACCTTTTTTTAAAAAATCCCCATTATCCAATTGATTTTAACATAATCACTACTGTTTTTATTTTATTTTTATTTCAGTTTTATTGATAATTACTTTTTTATTAAGTTTTTATTGTGAAACATATATGCTGATAATATGCAGACATGCACTTCCCCACTTTCCCCTTGTTCTATACCTCTGTTTTATTCCTACCTGGACTCTGTATGTTAAAATATGTACAGGTGCCATTTTTTCCTCCCCCCCCTTACATTTCTCTTTTTCACAATTCCCCCCCCCCCCTCCATGTCCCACTTTACCCATGTGGATGTACGTCATAGCACGTATATACCACTTAGTCATATCTATACTTGTTATCCATTCTATGTGGTTACTAGTTGCTCTTTATTTCTTGTAACCCACATATAACCCACTAATATATAGCACATATTATACTGCCCTTGTATCTCTTCCCCGCCCCCCCCCCCCATATGTTTATATGGGGCGCACGTTTAGGAGATATTTACAGTACCTATAGGTAAGCCTTATTCTAGGCTTACCTTCAGGTACAAATTACACATTGAGGTTTACAACCTCTTAAAGAAGCAATGGCATTGGAAATGCGTCTGTTTTGAAGCGTTTTGAAATCGCAGGTGGAATTGTGGCAATTTCACCTGCAATCAGGTGTGAATGGAGCCTAAAGAGGAGTTTCAGTCTGTAAAAAATAAATAAATAAAAGTCAACAGCTACAGATCCTATAGCTGCTGACTTTTAATAAATGGACACTTATTTGTCCAAGGATCCAGTGCTGTCCTCACCGGGGCTAGTTCTTCACTAGCCTCCAGGTTCCTGGTGTCGGTATCTTAACTGGGCAGCCAGCTGTGCGGTTTTTGGCTTCACAGCAGGTAGCCTACTGCGCGAGCGTGAGTCGCGCTGCGCTTCGTAAATGGTCCTGCAGTCTTCTGGGATCTGTGATATGTCCTAGAAGACTTCGGGGAGGGAGGGGGAAGGATAAGTGTACCTGTACCTGTCAAGACAAGAAACCCGCTCCCCCTCTCCAAAATGACATGCCAAGTTAGGCAGGGGGGGAATGTCTTAAATGTCTTAAATCAGAACTTCCCCTTGTGGGTGGAGCTCCGCCTTAAGTACAACACAGGACACGGGCTTTTTTAAATCCTTACAAATGGGTTATATACAGCTACCTTAAAGCAGAACTTTAGTCTCTCAATCAACATTGACTATTTTTAAAATTATGCTACTAGCATTTGTAAATAAATTTGGTTGGATAGGTTGGTATATCATATTTACTTATTTTCAACTTTTTTTTACATTTCTTCAGTTACTTTCTGGTTTCCAGGCCTAGGAAAATGATGTCATGCATCCCATGAGTCTTCAGGAGGGGTAGAGGGTCTTTCTCAGCTAAGCACACCCTCCTGCCTGCTTGCCTGGGCTATTGGCAGATGGATTCCAGGAAATAAATGCTACATGAATCATTTGCCCCTACTCAAGATGGCCATGTCCAGAAATGCCAGGGGGTGTTTTCTTAAAAAAAAGTAAGCATGGTGACATGAACGGATGGGAGAGTTTGCTTTGAATATTAAAAATGAATTAAATAGCATTCTTGGTCTGCGGTGCACAGATTCAGTGTAGTTCTACTTTAAGTGCAACACAGAACAAAGTCTTTTTTAAATCCTTACAACAGGGCTATATACTACTACCATGTAAAAAATGCCATATAAAAAACTACTGGGAAATCCCCTATATAACCCTACCCCCACTCCCAGCAACCCTCAATTCTGTAGTAATCAAAAGGGTAGTATTAGGCTGGGTTCACACTGGTCCGACAAACGCTCCGACATTGGGAGCTCATGTCGCATGACGTGTGAAATTTAATGTTTCCCTATGGGAGCCGTCCTAACTGGTCCGACACAAGTCGTTCCGACTTTAGAAATGCTCCCTGTACTACTTTGGTCCGACTTTGATCCTACTTCAGCCTATTGACTATCATTGAAGTCGGATCAAAGTCGGATTGCCGTCTTGCATGATCCGACTTCGGCACGCGACTTGTGCTCAGATGTTCTTGAGGGGGAACTCCGCGCCAAATTTTAAATAAAAAACCAGCATGGGTTCCCCCTCCAAGAGCATACCAGGCCCTTGGGTCTGGTATGGACCTTGAGGGGAACCCCCTACGCCGAAAAAAACGGCGTGGGGGGGTCGCCCCCAATCCATACCAGACCCTTATCCGAGCACGCAGCCCGGCCGGACAGGAATGGGGGTGGGGACGAGCGAGCGCCCCCCCCTGAACCGTACCAGGCCGCATGCCCTCAACATGGGGGGGTGGTGCCTTGGGGGAGGGGGCGCGCTGCGGCCCCCCCACCCCAAAGCACCTTGTCCCCATGTTGATGAGGACAAGGGCCTCTTCCCGACAACCCTGGCCGTTGGTTGTCGGGGTCTGCGGGCGGGGGCTTATCGGAATCCGGGAGCCCCCTTTAATAAGGGGGCCCCCAGATCCCGGCCCCCCACCCTATGTGAATGAGTATGGGGTACATCGTACCCCTACCCATTCACCTAGGGAAAAAGTGTCAATTAAAAAAAACACTACACAGATTTTTTAAGTAATTTATTAGACAGACCGGGGGTCTTCTTCCGACTTCGGGGGTCTCTCCGGTTCTTCTCCGTGCTCTCCGGGTCTTCTGCCGGGCTCCTCCGCTATTTTCTGCTCTTTTGCTATAGCGGAGGAGCCCGGTCTGCTGCCTTCTTCTCTTCGGGGGTCTCTCCGGTTCTTCTCCGCACCTTCTGCCGGGCTCCTCCGCTCTCTTCTGCTCTTTTGCCGCTCTTTTGCTATAGCGAAGGAGCCCGGTCTTCAATCTTCTGCCTTCTGCTCTCTTCTCCTGATGTTGACACGACGCTCTCTGGGGCTGGAATGCACTCTGAGCGCTCCGCTCTGACTTATATAGGTGGTGACCACGCCCCCTTATGCCGTCACAGTCCCTGGGCATGCTGGGACTGTGACGTTTTAGGGGGCGTGGTCATCACCCGATGACCACGCCCCCTTATGCCGTCATAGTCCCAGCATGCCCAGGGACTGTGACGGCATAAGGGGGCGTGGTCACCACCTATATAAGTCAGAGCGGAGCGCTCAGAGTGCATTCCAGCCCCAGAGAGCGTCGTGTCAACATCAGGAGAAGAGAGCAGAAGGCAGAAGATTGAAGACCGGGCTCCTTCGCTATAGCAAAAGAGCGGCAAAAGAGCAGAAGAGAGCGGAGGAGCCCGGCAGAAGGTCCGGAGAGCGCGGAGAAGAACCGGAGAGACCCCCGAAGAGAACAAGGCAGCAGACCGGGCTCCTCCGCTATAGCAAAAGAGCAGAAAATAGCGGAGGAGCCCGGCAGAAGACCCGGAGAGCGCGGAGAAGAACCGGAGAGACCCCCGAAGTCGGAAGAAGACCCCCGGAGCTGTCTAATAAATTACTTTAAAAATCTGTGTAGTGTTTTTTTTTAATTGACACTTTTTCCCTAGGTGAATGGGTAGGGGTACGATGTACCCCATACTCATTCACATAGGGTGGGGGGCCGGGATCTGGGGGCCCCCTTATTAAAGGGGGCTCCCGGATTCCGATAAGCCCCCGCCCGCAGACCCCGACAACCAACGGCCAGGGTTGTCGGGAAGAGGCCCTTGTCCTCATCAACATGGGGACAAGATGCTTTGGGGTGGGGGGGCCGCAGCGCGCCCCCTCCCCCAAGGCACCACCCCCCATGTTGAGGGCATGCGGCCTGGTACGGTTCAGGAGGGGGGGGGCGCTCGCTCGTCCCCACCCCCATTCCTGTCCGGCCGGGCTGCGTGCTCGGATAAGGGTCTGGTATGGATTGGGGGCGACCCCCCATGCCGTTTTTTCGGCGTAGGGGGTTCCCCTCAAGGTCCATACCAGACCCAAGGGCCTGGTATGCTCTTGGAGGGGGAACCCATGCCGGTTTTTTATTTAAAATTTGGTGCGGAGTTCCCCCTAATACCAAACAATGCCGGGCATTGGCGGGGATCCAAGTCGGATCCCCGTTCATTGAAAGTCGGACACATGCCGGCTTTATGTCGCAGGGCAAAGTCGGATCCAAAGTAGGACGGCTGTCGTGTCGCACCAGTGTGAACCCAGCCTTAAAAACAGAGATGTCAGGGCTGGGCTCAGCCCTTCCTTCTCAGAGCTGGCCGCTCAGCTGTCAACTAATTGCCAGCTCCTATCTCTCCACAGTTACTCAGCTGTTGATGATATCCTGCATGTCACTCCTGCCTACTTAAGCTGTTCAGCCCAATGGATCTCTGCCTTCGCCTTGCTCAACAACACAGAAACCATCTCCTGCGATCCTGTTCAAGACTTGTTTTGCTGACATCCCTTCTGGCTCCAGATCCTGCTTGCTGTTCCACTACTTTGATCCCTGACTTCTGGCTTGGCTGACTATCCGTTCCGGTTACTGAAGTTTGGCTATGTTTTGACTACGTTTGTTCTTTTTACTTTTATTATTAAACAAGTGTGATTTAACTGTACTTCTGTCTCTGCCTGATTTCATGGTTTCTGACAAGAGGGGAGACAAGTGTTGAAGGGACAACTGAATCACCCTCAATTCGATAATATTGGGAAAGTGGAGATTCTTCAAAAAATGTCATCCCCCACTCCAAGAGGGCCTCCTGGGGTGAATGTTTCCACCCTGTACTCTCCAATCAGTTTCAGGAATAAGGAAGATTCAACCCTTTCCTGGCTTCACCAAAATGAACATACCAATTCAAAGTTCTTCAAAGACTGGGCTCTGTGCCAGGCTGACTATAGCTTTGAACCTATAGACCAGGGATATGCAATTAGTGGACCTCTGCTATAGACCATTTTGCGACTGATTCCATACTGTGCCATAGGGAGCACCCACAGCAGGGTCCAGAGTTGGAAACGACATTACAGGCCAGTCCTGCTTCTTCCCTGTGGCAGAGGTCAAGCGTGGTCCCCCAAGGATCTGTAGAGGAGTCAACCAATTGTAGACTGTATAAAAAGCAGCGGTGCCTAGAGTACAGCTCAGTTGTGATAGAAAAATCACCCTAAAAAAAACTCCTTATAAGAAGGTAAGTTTCTCACAGTAGATTGAAGAGGTCCATCACCTTTGGACTCTAGCACAAAACTGAGGATAGTTGGGAGTGGACAGCGTTTGAGGGATGTCCCAGTGTTTTTTGTGTTGTTTTTTTTCTTACCAGTGTCCAATTAGCCAGTTTTCATTTAAAAGTTAAGGTTAAAAAAAGTTCAGTCTTATGCCGCGTACACACGATCGCACATTCCGACAACAAAATCCATGTGTTTTTTCCCGACGGATGTTGCCTCAAACTTGTCTTGCATACACACGGTCACAACACAAATGTTGTCGGAAATTCCGAACTACAAGAAAGTGGATTTGCCTTTAGTAAATAACCCCCATTGTCACTGTAAACACCAACTTAGTCCAAAAACTGCTATTGAGCAATGAAAGAAGAAGCCACACATTGTTGAGTAGAAAACGTTTTACTCTGTTTTTGAGCAAACCAACATATTTTGGTAATAACATTTTTGGTTTTGACAGTACAAATAGCCTTTTTGGTGTGAAACAGGCATTTTTAAAACCATAAAACAATACACAACTCAGGAACTTACAAAGTTCAACTTTGATAAAGTGAAGGCAATATCGGACATTAGTATGTCCAAACTGTGTTGATTTTTCCTTCATCAGATAGGGTGATGTCACCCCTGTGAAAGCCAAATTTTGAAGATGCACATCAATTTAGAGTAAAAAATGGGGATTTCCCTCCTGACCCCATGCCTAATGTCAACATGTGCTAGCTCCCATCATTGGGGATCAATGGATGTGTTGTGTTTCGGGGGTGCAACCCCTTACTCTCACCTACTTGAGTTGCGAGGAAGGGGTTGCACCCACAAAACGCATACATTGATATCCCGTGATGGCAGATAGCACATGTTGACACACTGTGTGCATCTTCAAAATTTGGCTTTCAATATACTTCAAAAAAGATTACAAAATAATAAAAATGTAAACAAATTGAGGAATATAGGTGTGTTTTATATTCTGCCTAAAACATCAATGATGTTCTTAATTTTTTTGTTGAACATCATTGATGTTTTCCTTTATCTTTTCTAAATCACGATTGCACACCATGATCTCCCCGATGAGGACGTGTGCACTTGCACTGGTGAAATGAGATTCTTCTTCCACAACATCCACATCACCTAAAAATAAAAAAAAACACCATGGATTATAAATATGCAGGCATACATCTATTACCTGAAGCTGTGTTCTCAGACACTCACCTGTTGTGGTCACTATTTCGCCCACTTCATAAGCCTCCTTCCTCCACATCCTGAGGTTGTGGTGTGGTGATTTCCCCTTCTTTAGGAGCTTGGGGATCCCTGGTGTCCTCTGATGTCCCGAGTCTTTTCTCCCCTATGTGAATTAAAAAACAAGTATACTTAGCACACAGATATTTGAGGACAGAATTAGGAATATGAAACATTGCTTGGAAGTGTCATATAATTGTCTGTTTTGGCAGAGTTCCAAGCTGAAAACATTATTTTTTCTTTTTCACTTACCTGTTTTGTGCAAGTTTCACACATGGAGACACCCCTAGTATCCACTGGAGCACCTGTGTGGGACACCCTCATAAAAAAAGCTTGTTCTGGTGTCCCACACTAGTGCTCCTGCGTCCAGATGTGTAAACAGCTGCTGAGTGTCCTCTCCTTACACTGAATCAAGTTTGCATTTTATTCTAGTTACAAACCCATCTAGACAACACACTACTTTTAAGACAAATAGGCATGACCAAATGTAGTAAACCTGCATCTGCCAAAAACATCGTATTAGTGAGCGAACGAACGTTGTTTACTATGAATCTTTACTGTGCCCACAAACCTGAAAGTTGCCATTTTAAACTGTACAACAGTAAAGAAAAGCACATGGAGCAGCACTAAAGTAATAATAATAATAATAAATAATAATAGGAACACACGACAACTACTTATTTTTTTGAAGAACTCTCTTGGTCCTTCTGTACTGATCGTGCTCCCTCAATTTCAGGTCCGACCAGCGTTTCCAGAATTGATCCTTGGATCATCGTACCCCAAAATTCCTGTACAGACTTTTCACAACTTTAGCCATGATCTTGGCCTTTCTGACATTTGGGTTTGGGTAAGGTCCATGCTTCCCATCATAGTCGGCCCTCTTCAAGATATCCACCATCTCCACCATCTCTACAAAGGACATATTTGAGGCCTTAAATCTCCTCCGGGAAAGGTACGTTTGTGGCTCCGGGCTTTCGTCGCTGCTGCTGCTGTCTGCATGCACTTGCTCTTTTTCCGCCATGTGCTCTCCCACTGCGCCAAAAGAGTAGGGGCAGGGAATATACTAGATAGAAGGTCAGGGGCAGATGGAGTTTCACGCATGCACAGTGTATATAAAGTGCAACACGCGTGCATCGTTCGTACGATCTGTGAGCGGAGGAAGGAGTAGCGGAAGCGCCGTTTGTGCTAACGAAGGTACAATTTTAACTTGGGCCTATACTGCTTATAGATTGAGGCCTATATTGGGACAAGATTAGGAGAGTTTAGCCTGAGATTAGGGTTTGTCTTGTGTTGTGTCTTGCAGAGAAAATGGATGGCTTCAATGATCACAACTTCCTCCCCCTATTCATAGACAAGTACAGGGAGCTGCCCTGTCTGTGGCAGGTGAAACACCCGCATTAGATTCATAAACAAAGGAGGAAGGCAGCACTGGAGAAACTGCTGGAGTTGGTGAAGCCGCAGATCCCCACGGCAACCATCCCCTATTTGAAGGCCAAAACTGGTGGCCTGAGGAGCACTTATAATAGGGAGCGCAATAAGGTCCAGGATTCCCAGAGATCAGGAGCAGCAGCAGATGACCATTATGTACCCAGGCTGTGGTACTATGAGAGACTTTGTTTTCTGTCAGACCAGATTGAAGTCAGGCAATCCCTCTTAACCCTACCTTCCACTCTTCCTTCCACCTCAGCTGAGGCTTCCGACATCCAACCTGGGCCTTCCAGCCAAGAAGAAGTGGAGGAGCCCAGCTTGATTCAGGTATAGCGTTGTTCTACATATTTCTGGTCGTAAAATTAATTATGTTAACTAGATGTTATTATTGATCATTAATTACAGATTTAATAAAGTGTTTTACATATCAATAGACAGTAGTGGCCAAAAAATGTTTGGGACAAGAATTTAAAATGCTGGGCTCAGAATAATGGTCTTTTCTATTTGTTAACATTCAATTTGCAACAGTCATGAGCTGAAAATTATGTGTGATTGATGAAAATTGATTGAAAATAAAATGTCCCTTTTTCATACACAGGAAAGCCTCAGCTAGGAGGAGAGTGTGGAATGTGGCAGCCAGGAGGAGGCTGTGGAATGTGGCAGCCAGGAGGTGGCGGGGTAAGTGGCAGCCAGGAGGCGGCACGGCCCAGTAGCCTGACCGAATTCCAGGTCCCTCCCCTCCGCCTTCCAAACAAAAGGCCCAGGAAGGGGAGAAATGTGGAGGAGGCAGCACTTGAGCTGATTTGGGAGGCTAATGCTGCCCTCAGAACCACCCCCACTCTTCAAGAGGCCTTTGCCTCCATGGCTGCATGCAAAATGCAGGAAATGGAGGAGGGCCAACTCCTCATCTGTGAGGAAATGATGTATCTGACCCTAAATAAGGGGTTGGGGGGCTAACTCACAACCAAAACCCATCTGTGCGAGTTCGACCATCCTTCACCTCCTGCCACAACTCCAACACCACAGCCACTGCCTGGAAGCAAGCGTGGAAGGAAGACAAGAGTGTGATGGCCTGGGTTCAGTCTGGTCTGACAAAAGACGCAGGCTGTGGTATGACCACAGCCTGGGGACATATATGTCATCTGCTGCTGTTCCTGATCTCTTGGAGTCCTGGACCGGATTGTGATCACTATTATATGGACTCCTCAGGCTACCAATTTTGCCTGTAAAATAGTGGATGTGTGCCATGAGATACAAAGGCATCGCCAATTTCACCAGTTTCTCCAGCGTTGCCTTCCTCTTTATTTTCTTATGACCCCCTAATAAATGTATATTTTTGATTCACAAAATACTTGCCTATGTGTTTTACTTCAAAAAGGACAGTTTGTTTGTGAGTAGGCAGGTAGATTCAGGAGATCACAAGAAATAATAAAGAAATCAGTTTGTCAGAACTCTGTGAATATCAGCAGCAAAACAACTTCATTATTCAAGCATTATAAAGAAGAAGAGAATGCGCTGTATTAAAAGATTTTAAAATTTGCAGCGTGATGAATGTGCTATCTCCATTACGAACGCTTGTTTTACCAGAACGAGCGATTCCGTCTCGTACTTGATTGAGCATGCGTGGAATTTTGTGCATCAAAATTGTCTACAGACGCTCGGAATTTACGACAACGGATTTTGTTGTCGGAAAATTTGAGATCCAGATCTCAAATTTTGTATTTTGTTTGTCGGAAATTCCTACGGAAAATGTCCGATGGAGCCTACACACGGTTGGAATTTCCGACAACAAGCTCCCATCGAACATTTGTTGTCGGAAATTCTGACTGTGTGTACGCGGCATTAGTGTTGTTAACATGCATTGTAACATATGTTGTATGATTTTTACAGTCTATCATTTAGATTACCGTATCCATCAACTGTTCCATATCTTCCTGTACATCATCCGTCTGTAAGAATAAAACAGATGAAAAGCTAAAGTAAGTATGCAATATTCACATGTAATACCTCATGTGTAGCTGGCTAAAAAATAAGCATTTTAATTTTTTTTTTTTTTGTTTTGGACAGAGTGGAGAGGGATTAGACCCCCTGTCAGCTTTTAATGAGGTCTGTACCATCGTTAGGGAGATTCACCTTCTCGATTAGTCATGTTTACCATTATCATTGAAAATGAAAGTAAAAGAAAATCCCAAATTTGGGGTTTTCCCCAAGAAAGTAATAGAGGGAAAATCTTCCAATGGGGGCACTAGTTCTGATGACCTAGGGGTCCCCAAGAAATTCCCTTAGTTAGCAGGGATTTGTTTGTAGATGCGATGACTTTTGCGCAAACCAACCAATAGAGGTTAATTGGGATTTTTTTACCAAAAATCTGTAGCAGAATACAAATTGACCTAAACTGATGAAGAAATTAGATTTTACATATTTTTATTGGATTATGTTTTATAGCAGAAAGTAAAAAATATTGGGGTTTTTTTTCAAAATTGTTGCTCATTTTTTGTTTATAGCGCAAAAAAATAAAACCTGCAGAGGTGATCCAATACCACCAAAAGAAAGCTCTATTTTTGGGGAAAAAGAGAACATCAATTTTGTTTCGGTCAGTTAAAATAACAGTGCCAAATCGCAAAAAATGGCCTGGTCATTAAGGGGGTACAGAGCCTTCCCTTTGTTTGCAGGGATTTCTGCTCACTTCCTGTTTAGCTATGGGACAGGAAGTGAAGGGAAATCTCCACAATGGAACACAGATGAGGGCAACAAATCTGACAGGGGTAATAACCCACCCTTGCTCTATTCAATTTTTTTTTTAAAAAGAGGTTTTGCCTATAGTTCTACTTTAAGGTTTAAAAAAAATCCTCTGTACAGAGCCGTTGTATTTGTTAATATGCACTGTAATGTGTGTTATATGGTTTTTACACTGTATGTTTTACCGCAATCAGCAACTGTCCCATGTCTGCCTGTAAGTCATCTGCCTGTAAGAACAAAACAGGTGAAAAGCTAAAGTAAATATGCAACATTCACATGCAATACCACATATTTAGGTGGCTAAAAAATAAGCATTTTCATTTTATTTTTTTAACCCTAAATAAATAAAAGTCCCTAAAGAATTCTCTTAATTTGCAGGGATTTCCTCATACTTCCTGACACAGGCACACAGATGATGAAATAAAATCTGACAGGGGTACAACCCTCCTTTACCGTTATCAGTAACTGTCCCATATCTGCCTGTAAGTATACAACATTCTCTTTAAAAATGAAGTTTTCATGATGCCCCCTAAGCTCCCCTTTATTCCAGTCTATGATCACTAAATACAGACATGTTAGCTGTTGATTAACAAGTATTTATCAGAATTCTGCGGTCATATAGATGCTTTTAAAAACAGTTAGACTGAGCTCTATAGGAAATGTTCACCAATAGGGTTTGCCTGCTAAATATGATAATCTTCAAAACTTAAGGTTAAAAAAATCCTCTCTGTACAGAGCCTCAGTATTTGTTAATATGCACTGTAATGTGTGTTATATAGTTTTTACACCGTATGTTTTACCGTAATCAGCAACTGTCCCATATCTGCCTGTAAGTCATCTGCCTGTAAGAACAAAACAGGTGAAAAGCTAAAGTAAATACACAACATTCACATGCAATAACTTATATTTAGCTGGCTAAAGAATAAGCATTTTTATTTTTTAACCCTAAACAAAGAAAATATAGTCAATGTTGTACATTCTCTTTGAAAAGGAAGCTTTCATGATGCCCCTTAAGCTCTCTTTAATTCCAGTCTGTGATCACTAAATACAGAAATATTAGCTGTTGCTTTAACAAGTATTTAGCAGAATTCTACGGTCAACTAGATGCACTTAGAAACAGTTAGACTGATCTCTGTAGTAAATGTTCACTAATGGGGTTTGTCTGCCATATATGATAATCTTTAAAACTTAAAGTATAACTAAAGGTAAAACTTTTATTTTTGCTTTGGAGAGAGTGGAGAGGGATTAGAACACATGTAAGCTTTTATTGCTGTCTATGACCCCATTAGGGAGATTCGCCTTCTCCATTAGTCATGTTTACCATTATCATTGAAAGTAAAACAAAATGCCAAATTTTGAGTTGTCCCCAGAAAAGAGGGAAAATCTTCCAATGGGGGCACTAGTTGATGACCTGGGGGTCCCCACGAAATTCTCTTAGTTTGCAGGGATTTCCTCTTACTTCCTGTTTTGCTATGGGACAGGAAGTGAAGGAAAATCTCCGCAATGGAACACAGATGGCAGAAAAAAAATCTGACAGGGGTAATAACCCTCCCTTGCTCTATTCAAAATTGAAAAAAAAGGTTTTGCCTATAGTTCTACTTAAAGGTTTAAAAAAAAATCCTCTCTGTACAGAGCCTTAGTATATAACAGTTAGACTGAACTGTAGTAAATGTTCACTAATAGGGTTTGCCTGCTAAATAAGATAATCTTTAAAACTGTACAGGACATAGTATTTGTTAATATGCACTGTAATGTGTGTTATATATTTTTTTTTACACTATTTTTTACAGTAATCAGCAACTGTCCCATATCTGCCTGTAAGGACAAAACCGATGCAAAGCTAAATTTGCATGCAGTACTTCAAATTTAGCTTGATAAAAAAACATTTTATTCCATTGTGCAGTGACACTAAGGATACAAAGTAGAGCTTGAAGAAGCATCATAAAGTACAAACAGTTGCAGAATATAAAACACCTAAAGTGAGGGAAATTAGCTGGTGGAAGCAGAGCATTCCCCTAAGGACTTTTCCAGTCTCATGGTGGCTTGACTGCCTCTCTCGAGTACAGATGGTCTAACTGGGCTGCAGGAAGGCAATGATCCAGTATGGGGGGCATGTGATGTTATGTTTGGTCAACATCAACTGAGAAAGGCCAATCTGAGAAGTCATATTATTACTATACTATAGGGATGAGCTTCGAGTTCGAGTCGAACTCATGTTCGACTCGAACATTGGCTGTTCGCAAGTTCACCGAACAGAGAACAATTTGGGGTGTTCGCGGCAAATTCGAATGCCGCGGAACACCCTTTAAAAGTCTATGGGAGAAATCAAAAGTGCTAATTTTAAAGGCTAATATGCAAGTTATTGTCATAAAAAGTGTTTGGGGACCTGGGTCCTGCCCCAGGGGACATGGATCAATGCAAAAAAAAGTTTTAAAAACGGACGTTTTTTCAGGAGCAGTGATTTTAATAATGCTTAAAGTCAATCAATAAAAGTGTAATATCCCTTTAAATTTCGTACCTGGGGGGTGTCTATAGTGTGCCTGTAAAGGGGCGCATGTTTCCTGTGTTTAGAACAGTCTGACAGCAAAATGACATTTTGAAGGAAAAAACTCATTTAAAACTACCCGCGGCTATTGCATTGCCGACAATACACATAGAAGTTCATTGATAAAAACGGCATGGGAATTCCCCAAAGGGGAACCCCGAACCAAAATTTAAAAAAAAAAAATGACGTGGGGGTCCCCCTAAATTCCATACCAGGCCCTTCAGGTCTGGTATGGATATTAAGGGGAACCCCGGCCAAAATTTAAAAAAAAAAATGAAGTGGGGTTCCCCCTAAATTCCATACCAGACCCTTCAGGTCTGGTATGGATTTTAAGGGGAACCCCGCGCCAAAAAAATAAAAAAAAACGGCGTGGGGTCCCCTCAAAAATCCATACCAGACCCTTATCCGAGCACGCAACCTGGCAGGCCGCAGGAAAAGAGGGGGGGACGAGAGTGCGGCCCCCCCTCCCTCCTGAACCGTACAAGGCCACATGCCCTCAACATTGGGAGGGTGCTTTGGGGTAGCCCCCCAAAACACCTTGTCCCCATGTTGATGAGGACAAGGGCCTCATCCCCACAACCCTGGCCGGTGGTTGTGGGGGTCTGCGGGCGGGGGGCTTATCGGAATCTGGAAGCCCCCTTTAACAAGGTGACCCCCAGATCCCGGCCCCCCCCCTGTGTGAAATGGTAAGGGGGTACATAAGTACCCCTACCATTTCACGAAAAAAGTGTCAAAAATGTTAAAAATGACAAGAGACAGTTTTTGACAATTCCTTTATTTAAATGCTTCTTCTATCTTCCTTCATCTTCTGGTTCTTCTGGTTCTTCTGGCTCTTCTGGCTCTTCTGGTTCTTCCTCCGGCGTTCTCGTCCAGCATCTCCTCCGCGGCGTCTTCTATCTTCTTCTCCTCGGGCCGCTCCGCACCCATGGCATGGGGGGGAGGCTCCCGCTCTTCTCTTCTTCTCTTCTTCTCTTCTTCTCTTCTTCTCTTCTTCTTCATTTTCTTCTCCGGGCCGCTCCGCAATCCATGCTGGCATGGAGGGAGGCTCCCGCTGTGTGATGGCGCTCCTCGTCTGACAGTTCTTAAATAACGGGGGGGCGGGGCCACCCGGTGACCCCGCCCCCCTCTGACGCACGGTGACTTGACGGGACTTCCCTGTGACGTCACGGGGAATGCCACAGGGAAGTCCCGTCAAGTCACCGTGCGTCAGAGGGGGGCGGGGTCACCGGGTGGCCCCGCCCCCCCGTTATTTAAGAACTGTCAGACGAGGAGCGCCGTCACACAGCGGGAGCCTCCCTCCATGCCAGCATGGATTGCGGAGCGGCCCGGAGAAGAAAATGAAGAAGAGAAGAAGAGAAGAAGAGAAGAGCGGGAGCCTCCCCCCCATGCCATGGGTGCGGAGCGGCCCGAGGAGAAGAAGACAGAAGACGCCGCGGAGGAGATGCTGGACGAGAACGCCGGAGGAAGAACCAGAAGAACCAGAAGAGCCAGAAGAACCAGAAGATGAAGGAAGATAGAAGAAAGAAGAAGCATTTAAATAAAGGAATTGTCAAAAACCTGTCTCTTGTCATTTTTAACATTTTTGACACTTTTTTCGTGAAATGGTAGGGGTACTTATGTACCCCCTTACCATTTCACACAGGGGGGGGGCCGGGATCTGGGTATCACCTTGTTAAAGGGGGCTTCCAGATTCCGATAAGCCCCCCGCCCGCAGACCCCCACAACCACCGGCCAGGGTTGTGGGGATGAGGCCCTTGTCCTCATCAACATGGGGACAAGGTGTTTTGGGGGGCTACCCCAAAGCACCCTCCCAATGTTGAGGGCATGTGGCCTGGTACGGTTCAGGAGGGAGGGGGGGCCGCACTCTCGTCCCCCCCTCTTTTGCGTGCTCGGATAAGGGTCTGGTATGGATTTTTTGGGGGACCCCACGCCGGTTTTTTTTTTTTTTTTTTGGCGCGGGGTTCCCCTTAAAATCCGGGTCTGGTATGGAATTTAGGGGGAACCCCACGTCATTTTTTTTTTTAAATTTTGGCCGGGGTTCCCCTTAATATCCATACCAGACCTGAAGGGCCTGGTATGGAATTTAGGAGGACTCCCACGTCATTTTTTTTTTTAATTTTGGTTCGGGGTTCCCCTTTGGGGAATTCCCATGCCGTTTTTATCAATGAACTTCTATGTGTATTGTCGGCAATGCAATAGCCGCGGGTAGTTTTAAATGAGTTTTTTCCTTCAAAATGTCATTTTGCTGTCAGACTGTTCTAAACACAGGAAACATGCGCCCCTTTACAGGCATACTATAGACACCCCCCAGGTACGAAATTTAAAGGGATATTACACTTTTATTGTTTGACTTTAAGCATTATTAAAATCACTGCTCCTGAAAAAACGGCCGTTTTTAAAACTTTTTTTTGCATTGATCCATGTCCCCTGGGGCAGGACCCAGGTCCCCAAACACTTTTTATGACAATAACTTGCATATAAGCCTTTAAAATTAGCACTTTTGATTATTCATGTTCGTGTCCCATAGACTTTAACGGTGTTCGCATGTTCGAACGAACTTTTTTCCTGTTCGCATGTTCTGGTGCGAACCGAACAGGGGGGTGTTCGGCTCATCCCTACTATACTATATAATGAGCTAACAGGTTTGTGCAAATATATAGCAAATTGAACATTCTTTTTAAAAAGTGTTGAGAAGCTTTCATGAAGACCCCTAAGCTCCCTTTAGTTCCAATTTGTGATTGCTCAATACCGAAAATGCTAGCTGTAGCTTTACCAAGTGCTTAGCAGAATTCAACAGACATTCAGATGCTTTTGGAGGCAGCTAGATTGAGCTCTCATACTTTACAAATGTTTAGTAAACGCCTCCAGTGGGGTCTAAATACCCAGAATAGAATTTGACATACCAGTAAAATCCATCTTCTGGAGTACAGTAAAAGACACAGGCTTCTTTAAATTCTTACATCTGGGTTTTATGTAGCTGCATTAAGGTGATTGGACAGTGGAAAAAAGCTGCTTGGATATCCCCAATATATCCCCTTACTCTCCAAGCTAGCCTCAGTTTTGAGAACAGAAGGGTGGTTCTGTACTGCACCCCAGGAAACAGATTTTACCGGTAAGTAAAACTTATTTTCCTGAGCATATAATACAGGATACAGGTTTCTTTAAATCCTTACAACTTGGATGTCCAAAAGTAGTCAACCGAGGAGCGGGAAACACAGCAACACTTTTACTGCAGCTGTTTGAGGTTCCCTGGACCTGGTAAAAAAAACCTGTCCATTTTGTTGTTGAATGTGGACGCCAGAAGATCCACATTTGGTGTCCATTACACGTGGCAATGACCTTGAAAGACCTCCATATGGAGGGCCTTTTCCCCGGGATCCAGACACTGATGACTGAGAAAGTCCACCTGACAATTTTCCATGCCTGGTATGTGAAGGGTGGACAGTGCCAGAATGTAAAGTTCTGCCCAAGAATAGATCAATTCTGCTTCCTTTTGAGAGACATAGCTCCTGGTGCCTCTTTGGTGATTGATGTAGGCTATGGCTGTGAAACTGGAGTCCAGCATTAAAGGGAAAACTGAATCACCCTGAGTTCCTGAATGTTGATGGGAGAGAGAGCTTCCTCTCACCCCCATGTCCTCTGCACCAAGAGGCTGTCCAGGACTGCACCCCAGCCTGACAGGCTTGCATCCATTGTGAGAACCTTCCATAATTGAAAAGGAAAGGGCTTCCCCCCTAACTCCAGTGCTGAACTGGAAATCCACCACACCAAACCTTGGGGTAGGAAGCAATAAAATGGTCTAAGGACTGAATATACCTGCACCACATTGCAATTTTGTGGATTAAAAATGGGCAAACAGTACAGCCCCTGGTTCTAGAAATTTCTAGAAGTTAGTTGGCGGAAGCCAAGAGGGTTGATCTGCATACTTAGGGGAACTTGGCCAATCCCTAGGCAGTGTGCCTGGCAGGGTGGTTGAGCCAGTCCTTAAATATGGATGACTCAGACTAGCAGGGAGTTAGGTGAAAGATGGAGTGCTGAGGAGACTGTCGGTGGCCTTGGAGGGGAACTCCTGGGGGGGGCTTTGCCTCAGGCCGGAGCTCGGGCTGGCTTGGGAGGAGGAATCTTGCCTAAGAAGCAGCAAAGTAAGGAGGACAGTGTGAGTACATCAGCACACCTAGGGATTCACGAGGGAGAGACTGCCACATGTAGCAAGCCTTTCAGGAAGACAGCATTGTTCTTAATCTTTCCTTTCCCTTGTCCTGGGAGATGTTTGGAGCAGCTGGGTGGGCTGGTGAAGAAGCAGCCAGGTGGGCTGGTTGTTCTTGCACTCAGTAGAGCTGGGATCAGTGTCTACAGTGGAGTTGGAGATACTCCAGTACGCAGCCTACAATAGGTTGTGTTACTTTTTTTTAAGAGTTCCTAGTCCTTAAAGTGGATGTAAACCCAATGTCATCCTTTCTAAACTACTGCCATAGGGGTCATCTATAAGGATATACATGCCTCCTGCGTGGCATCTTTACCTGTCAAATGTCTCCCCTCTGTCTGTTATGAGACCTGAAAAACTGCAGATTCTGTGGGTGGGTCTGTTGTCTGGAGCTCGGTGGGTGGAGTCGTGATGTCAGTAGACTCCCCACCCACCTCTACACTCCCCTTGTCAATATGCATTTTCTCTTGTGTGTTTCTTACACTGAGCTTCTGCTATGATCTCTAACATCCAGTGAAAAGACAGGAAAGTAACTACATGACTTCAGCATGCCAAATCATGCTGAGGTGTGGAACAGCCAATCCTTGCAGAGCTGCTGAAGAAAGGAGTGGGAGGGATTAAAAAATAATGCATGTCTTAGGCTAGTGCACGAGATATGTAAATCACCTGTCACTCACAGCAAGGGGGAGGATTTGACAAAGTTTTCCTCTGTTTGTCAAGTTTTATCTCAATGAATAATAAAAGAGGATTGCTCAGAGCTGGATGAACTCTGTGTGGCAAGACTGGGCTCAAATAAACTCTACATTATGACATCAAAAAAAGAAAAAAAAATGTCGGGTTTACATCCACTTTAAGGTGCTTTTGCATTTTTGATCATCAGAGACTGTCAGTGTCCAGGAAGGAGGACAGTTCTGGACCATGTACATAGGGAGGATGGTGTCCCTGTTATAATCAAGCTGGGCATCCCATAATTCCTATTCCCCATCCAAGTTATTACCACTAATAAACAACAAATACCAAGCTCAAAAACTGTTCCTTGTGTCTGGATGAATGTTGAAAAAACTTGTTGTCTGGCTGTGCAGGAGTATGGAAACCAGTCATCTGCAACCCCTGCGGGAATAGTGCTACATTTGTCATGGGCAGAAAGACTATGGACAGGGAGGGCCCTGTCTAGTTGCACTGGATTCCATGGTAATTTCAGTGCATGCACTACTTTGGTGCCATATGGTGTGATTGTAGCCCATTCAAAGTGAATAGGCTGAAATCGCACCCCACAGAACCGCATGTGAAGCACAGCAGGTTCCTGTAAGATTAATGTGCGGGCATGGTGTGAACCAGCCCTAAATGCTGATATTACAGCCTTAAGCCTCATACACACGGTACAAAAATCAGAAGGGGATTGTCATTTGACAGGCTGTTGTCCGAAGTTCTTACTGTTAGTACGCTCCTTTCAACAATTGTTTTTCAATTTTCGGCCAACAAATGTTGGATGACAGGCTAGTAAATTTTTGTGAAACGACAGCTCCACGTCAGATTTTCGGATGGTCAGTACACAAATCCATCACACAAAAGTACAACTCGGAATCAATGCTCACCAAAGACAAAATTAGCAGAAGGGGCCCAAAGGGGGGCACTCAAGAGCTGAAATTCCTCGTAGTACGTCACTACATTCATGTTTGTGGCATGACAATTTGTGTAACCTTAGTATGCCAGACAAGGTCCTGGCACACGCCCTTTTGACAAAAATCAGACGCTCGATTGTCCAACAATCGTACTGTGTGTACGAGGCTTTAGTGTTTGTTAATATGCATTATATTGTGTGTTGTATAGATTTTTACAATGTATATTTTAGATTACCGTATCCAGCAACTGTTCCTTGTCTTCCTGTAAGAACAAAAAGTTATATCAACATCTTTGGTATATCAGTATTTTCAGATATGAAAATGTCCTCACATTGCCAAGTAGTAAATTCCATTTAGCATACCATTTTGATTATTCTTAAAAAAAAGGCCAGCTCAGGGCCTATAGGTGCATTCTAAACTGAGCTCTGTAGTAAATGTTCACTAATAGGGTTTGCCTGCTAAATATGATCATCTTCAAAACATAAGGTTAAAAAAATCCTCTCTGTACAGAGCCTCAGTATTTGTTAATATGCACTGTAATGTGTATTATATGGTTTTTACACTGTATGTTTTACCGTAATCAGCAACTGTCCCATATCTGCCTGTAAGTCATCTGCCTGTAAGAACAAAACAGGTAAAAAGCTAAAGTAAATATGCAACAGTCACATGCAATAACTCATATTTAGCTGGCTAAAAATAAGCATTTTTATTTTTATTTTTTAACCCTAAATATAGAATATAGAATATAGTCAATGTTATACATTCTCTTTGAAAAGGAAGCTTTCATGATGCCCCCTAAGCTCCCTTTCATTCCAGTCTGTGATCACTAAATACAGAAATATTAGCCGTTGCTTTAACAAGTATTTAGAAGAATTCTACGGTCAATTAGATGCTCTTAGAAACAGTTAAATTATAACTAAAGGCAAAGCTTTTATTTTTGCTTTGGAGAGAGTGGAGAGGGATTAGAACACCTGTCAGCTTTTATTACTGTCTATGCCCCCATTAGGGAGATTCACCTTCTCCATTAGTCACGTTTACCATTATCATTGAAAGCGAAAGTAAAAGAAAATCCCAAATTTTGGGTTGTCCCCAGAAAAGTAATAGAGGGAAAATTTTCCAATGGGGCACTAGTCCTGATGACCTGGGGGTCCCCAAGAAATTCCCTTAATTTACTGGGATTTCGTCTCACTCCCTGTTTGGCTATGGGACAGGAAGTGAAGGGAAATCTCCGCAATGAAACACAGATGGCGAAAAAGAAAATCTGACAGGGGTAATAACCCTCCCTTGTTCTATTTAGAATAAAAAGGTTTTGCTTATAGTTCTACTTTAAGGTTTTAAAAAAAATCCTCTGTACAGAGCCATAGCATTTGTTAATATGCACTGTAATGTGTGTTATATGGTTTTTACACTGTATGTTTTACCGTAATCGGCAACTGTCCCATATCTGCCTGTAAGTCATCTGCCTGTAAGAACAAAACAGGTGTCAATGATATACAACATTCTCTTTGAAAATGAAGTTTTCATGATGCCCCCTAAGCTCCCTTTTATTCCAGTCTATGATCACTAAATACAGAAATGTTAGCTGATGCTTTAACAAGTATCTATCAGAATTATATAGATGCTTTTAAAAACAGTTAGACTGAGCTCTATAGTAAATGTTCACTAATAGGGTTTGCCTGCTAAATATGATAATCTTCAAAACTTAAAGTGGGGTTCCACCCAAAAAAACAAAAATACATGAAAAATCCTAAAAAAAAAAAACAAAAAAAAAACATTTGGATATTTTTTTTTTTTAATTTTACCTCTAAATGCCTGTTGCTAGGGGGTCCCTCATAGTCTGCCCCCTCCAGTGCCTGGGCTGGTGACATCACTTCCCCCTCGGCACAGGAAGGGCTCCGCTCTGCTCCCTTTCTCCTGTCAATCATCTGGGACCCATTACAGGTCCCAGGTGACTGAGTGGCCAATCACAGCGCGCGGCACCGCTCGCGCATTCGGAGTGGGTGCCAGGCTGTGAAGCCACAGCCTGGCGCCCACAGTTGCAATGCCGGCGCCGCTGAATGGAGGGGAAGACGAGCGGGGCTTCGATCCCCCGCATCGCTGGACCCAGGGACAGGTAAGTGTCCAAGTCAGCAGCTGCAGTATTTGTAGCTGCTGACTTTTAATTTTTTTTTTTACTGGACCCCCTGGGTGGAACTCCTCTTTAAGGTTAAAACATTCCTTTCTGTACAGAGCCTCAGTATTTGTTAATATGCACTGTAATGTGTATTATATTGTTTTTACACTGTATGTTTTACCGTAATCAGCAACTGTCCCATATCTGCCTGTAAGTCATCTGCCTGTAAGAACAAAACAGGTGAAAAGCTAAAGTAAATATGCAATATTCACATGCAATAACTCATATTTAGCTGGCTAAAAATAAGCATTTTTATTTTTATTTTTTAACCCTAAACAAAGAAAATATAGTCAATGTTGTACATTCTCTTTGAAAAGGAAGTTTTCATGATGCCCCCTAATCTCCCTTTCTTTCCAGTCTGTGATCACTAAATACAGAAATATTAGCCGTTGCTTTAACAAGTATTTAGCAGAATTCTACGGTCAATTAGATGCTCTAAGAAACAGTTAAATTATAAGATGAAAAGCTAAAGTAAATATGCAAAATTCACATGCAATACCACATATTTAGCTGGCTAAAAAAAAATAAGCATTTTAATTTTATTTTTTTAACCCTAAACAAAGAAAAGTCCCTAAAGAATTCTCTTAATTTGTGGGGATTTCCTCATACTTCCCGTTTGGCTATGGGACAGGAATTGAAATCTCTGCAACGGGACACCGATGATGAAATAAAATCTGACAGGGGGTACAACCCTCCTTTACCGTAATCAGCAACTGTCCCATATCTGCCTTTAAGTCACCTGCCGGTAAGTCATCTGCCTGTAAGAGCAAAATAGGTGAAAAGCTAAAATAAATATGCAAAATTCACATGCAATACCTCATATTTAGCTGGTTAAAAAAATAAGCATTTTCATTTTATTTTTTTAACCCTAAACAAAGAAAGAAAATATAGTCAATGATGTACAACATTCTCTTTGAAAATGAAGTTTTCATGATGCCCCCTAAGCTCCCTTTCATTCCAGTCTATGATCACTAAATACAGAAATGTTAGCTGTTGCTTTAACCACTTCAGCCCCGGAAGGATTTACCCCCTGCCTGACCAGAACACTTTTACAATTTGGCACTGCGTCGCTTTAACTGCTAATTGCGCGGTCATGCAATGCTGTACCCAAACGAAATTTGCATCCTTTTCTTCCCACAAATAGAGCTTTCTTTTGATGGTATTTGATCACCTCTGCCGTTTTTATTTTTTGCGCTATACACAGAAAAAGACCGAAAATTTAGAAAAAAAAAAAAAAGATATTTTCTACTTTTTGTTCTAAAAAAAAATCCAATAAATTCAATTTTAGTCATACATTTAGGCCAAAATGTATTCGGCCACATGTCTTTGGTAGAAAAAATGTCAATAAGTGTATATTTATTGGTTTGCGCAAAAGTTATAGCGCCTACAAACTAGGGTACATTTTCTGGAATTTACACAGCCTTTAATTTATGACTGCCTATGTTGTTTCTTGAGGTGCTAAAATGGCAGGGCAGTACAAAACTCCCACAAATGACCCTATTTTGGAAAGTAGACACCCCAAGGAAATTGCTGAGAGGCATGTTGAGCCCATTGAATATTCATTTTTTTTGTCCCAAGTGATTGAATAATGACAAAAAAAAAAAATTACAAAAAGTTGTCACTAAATGATATATTGCTCACACAGGCCATGGGCATATGTGGAATTGCACCCCAAAATATATTCAGCTGCTTCTCCTGAGTATGGGGATACCACATGTGTGGGACTTTTTGGGAGCCTAGCCGCGTACGGGGCCCCGAAAACCAATCACTGCCTTCAGGATTTCTAAGGGTGTAAATTTTTGATTTTACTCCTCACTACCTATCACAGTTTTGAAGGCCATAAAATGCCCAGATGGCATAAAACCCCCCCAAATGACCCCATTTTGGAAAGTAGATACCCCAAGCTATTTGCTTTGAGGCATGTTGAGTCCATGGAATATTTTATATTTTGACACAAGTTGCGGGAAAGTGACAAATCATTGGGGGGGGGGGGGTTGCCACCTGGGCATTCCATGGCCTCCGAAACTGTGATAGGCAGTGAAGAGTGAAATCAAAAATTCACGCCCTTAGAAAGCCTGAAGGCGGTGCTTGGTTTTCGGGGTCCCGTGCGCGGCTAGACTCCCAAAAAGTCTCACACATGTGGTATCCCTGTACTCAGGAGAAGCAACAGAATGTATTTTGGGGTGTAATTTCACATATTCCCATGGCATGTTTAAACAATATATCATTTAGTGACAACTTTGTGCAAAAAAAAAAAAAGAAAGTGTCTTTTTCCCGCAACTTGTGTCACAATATAAACTATTCCATGGACTCGACATGCCTCTCAGCAAATAGCTTGGGGTGTCTACTTTCCAAAATGGGGTCATTTGGGGGGTTTTGAACTGTCCTGGCATTTTATGCACAACATTTAGAAGCTTATGTCACACATCACCCACTCTTCTAACCACTTGAAGACAAAGCCCTTTCTGACACTTTTTGATTACATGAAAAAAAATTTTTTTTGCAAGAAAATTACTTTGAACCCCCAAACATTATATATTTTTTTAAAGCAAATACCCTACAGATTAAAATGGTGGGTGTTTCATTTTTTTTTTCACACAGTATTTGCGCAGCGATTTTTCAAACACATTTTTTGGGGAAAAAAAAAAACACACTTTTTAAAATTTTAATGCACTAAAACACACTATATTGCCCAAATGTTTGATGAAATAAAAAAGATGATCTTAGGCCGAGTACATGGATACCAAACATGACATGCTTTAAAATTGCGCACAAACGTGCAGTGGCAACAAAATGAATACATTTTTAAAAGCCTTTACAGGTTACCACTTTAGATTTACAGAGGAGGTCTACTGCTAAAATTACTGCCCTCGATCTGACCTTCGCGGTGATACCTCGCATGCATGGTGCAATTGCTGTTTACATTTGACGCCAGACCGATGCTTGCGTTCACCTTAGCGCAAGAGCAGGGGGGACAGGGGTGCTTTTTTTTTTTTTTTTTTTTTTTTTTTTTTTTGCTTTTTTATCTTATTTTTAAACTGTTCCTTGCATATTTTTTTTTTTAAATCATTTTTATTGTTATCTCAGGGAATGTAAATATCCCCTATGATAGCAATAGGTAGTGACAGGAACTCTTTTTTGAAAAAATTGGGGTCTGCCCTCAAAGCATCTGACCACACCAAGATCGGTGTGATAAAATGCTTCCCCAATTTCCCAATGGCGCTGTTTACATCCGGCGAAATCTAACTCATAAAATGCTCGTAGCTTCCGGTTCCTTAGGCCATAGAGATGTTTTTAGCCACTCTGGTCTCTGATCAGCTCTATGGTCAGCTGGCTGAATCACCGGCTGCATTCTCAGGTTCCCTGTTGAGACAGGATAGCCAGAGAAAAACACGGAAGACGGTGGGGGGGGCATTCCCTCCCACTGCTTGTAAAAGCAGTCTAGAGGCTAATTAGCCGCTAGGATTGCTTTTACATGAAAGCCGACTGCTGGCTGAAAAGAATGATACCAAGATGATACCTAAACCTGCAGGCATCATTCTGGTATAACCACTCAAAGTCGTGAATGGCGTACCTGAAGACAAAAAAATGGTTAACAATAAGGCACAGTAAACGGTAAAGTATAAAAAATTGCATACCTGAAAAGCAAACATGATAAAATATAATAACAATAAAACATTGCAGAATAGAATACAGTAAAAAAGAGCAGAACAATAGAGAGAATAGAGAGAGAGAGAGGGAACAATAAAACGACAACTATTTTTTTTTATTTTATATTTTTGTTTGCGTTTTTTTTTTTTTTTTTTTTTTTTTTTACACTTTTTTTTGTAACTAACTTTTATAACTGTAACCGGTTCCAGGTTTGGGTCTCTCAAAATGCGATGGCATCTTGGGAGACCCTGTGAAATGGCGCCTAGTCTGTGGAATGCTGTACCCTACACTAATACTCAACTAGTGTATGGTAGCGTTCAAAACATTCACCAATGCAAAGACCAGGATTGTCAGGACAGGAGGGACAATAATAGCGTGTTTCACGCCTATATCCGTGCTTGCTGCAGACACAACATCTTTTTTGGGGGGGGGGTTCGTTGGGTAGGGGTACTCGGGAGGACATAAAGAAAATGCCTCTCATGCAGCCGACTGCATTTGGTTGGGGATGTGAATGGGGGAAGTACGGGTGCTGCAGAAGCGGTGGGTTCCCAATTGGGATTGGCGAATGCAGCAGGAAGGGCATTATGGGCACGACGGGCCTGTGATTGTCTTTTTGGTGGCAGCGGGACACTACTTGTGCTTGCCACCTCACCAGCTTGAACTGCACTTATGGGACTCGCCACGTCACCAAGTGTTATTGCAGTGCTGGTTTGACTACGACCGGGGTGTACTAGGCCGCTGATGCTTGCCAGTTCACCAAAACGCTACCAAAAAAACTGTTAGCGATCGCAGGGATCAGGCCTGACTCTGCGAACGCTGCAGTTATGTGTTTAGTGTTTTGTAAGTGACAGTGTTCGATCGATACTGCACTTGGGTGGGCTGGGCGGAGGGGAAAAACGCAGGTGCTAGCAGGTATCTGGGCTGATCCCGCTAACACTGCGTTTTTGGGAACCCTAAACTGCTGGGGACGCTAGTATAGATCTGATCGGATCAGATATTGATCCGTTCAGATACTATACCACTAAGGGAGGCGTATGCTGCGTGCGTGGGTGTTAGCGGTACTGGCGCTAATCAGACGCTGCCTGGGGCGACGCATATCACCGCCGGGCGATCAGGGGGCTAAACCTTTATTCGGTAATAAACGGCGGGTGCCCTGACACTATAAAATATAAACGAACTAACCAGCGTCAACCGTAACGGTTATACGGTGATCAGTGGTGAAAGGGTTAACTAGGGGGCAATCAAGGGGTTAAAACATTTATTAGACAGTATATGGGGGTCCCTGTCGCTATAAAACGCTGAAGGCAAATCTAAATATTTACATCCCTAACTAGCGTCACCAGCGACACTAATACAGCGATCAGAAAAATGATCGCTTAGCGACACTGGTGACGGGGGGTGATCAAGGGGTTAAAACTTTATTAGGGGGGGTTAGGGGGGTACCCTAGACCTAAAGGGGGCTAATACTAACTGCCCTACCACTTCTAACTGTCACAAACTGACACCATGCAGTAATCAGGAAAAAAAAAACTGCTTGGTGTCAGTGTGACAGGGAGGGGTGATTGGGGGGTGAAACGTGTGCCTGGCATGTTCTACTGTGTGTGTGTGTGTGTGTGTGTGTACTCACTCAGATGTCTTCTCTCCTCGGCGCCGGAACGGAAACTGCCGAGCCGAGGAGAGATGACATCACATCCCCTGCCTGTGTGTACTACACACAGGCAGGGGAGGATTTTAATTGGCTGCGAGCGATCGCGAGGGGGGGGGCCACGAATGGATGGCCTCGCCCTCATCTCTGAACGCTCTCAGACCAAAGCCGATCGGACCCCCCGCCCTCGGGAAGGCAATCACGTACCAGGTACGTGATTTTGCCTGCCCGTGCCATTCTGCAGACGTATATCTGCGTTAGGCGGTCGGCAAGTGGTTAACAAAGTATTTATCACAATTCTGCGTCATATAGATGCTTTTAAAAACAGTTAGACTGAGCTCTATAGTAAATATTCACTAATAGGGTTTGAGCGGCTAAATATGATAATCTTGAAAACTTAAGGTCAAAAAATTCCTCTCTGTACAGAGCCTTAGTATTTGTTAATATGCACTGTAATGTGTATTATATGGTTTTTACACTGTGTTTTACCGTAATCAGCAACTGTCCCATGTCTGCCTGTAAGTCATCTGCCTGTAAGAACAAAACAGGTGAAAAGCTCAAGTAAATATGCAACATTCACATGCAATAACTCATATTTAGCTGGCTAAAAAATAAGCATTTTTATTTTTTAACCCTAAACAAAGAAAACATAGTCAATGTTGTACATTCTCTTTGAAAAGGAAGCTTTCATGATGCCCCCTAAGCTCTCTTTAATTCCAGTCTATGATCACTAAATACAGAAATATTAGCCGTTGCCTTAACAAGTATTTAGCAGAATTCTACGGTCAATTAGATGCTCTAATGTTGCATACACACGAGCGGACTTTTTAGCATCAAAGGTCCGACGGTCTTTCCGACGGACTTTCGAACGACCGGACTTGCCCACACACGAACTAAAATCCGTTCGAAAGTCCATTGGTTTGAACGTGATGACGCACAAAGGGGACTAGAATAAGGAAGTTCATAGCCAGTAGCCAATAGCTGCCCTTGCGTCCTTTTTTGTTCGTCGGACTAGCATACAGAGGAACGGAATTTTTGACTGGACTCGAGTTCATCGGAAAGATTTGAAACCCGATTCAAATCTAAAGTCCGCCTAATTTTCGACAGAAAAAGTCCGCTGAAGCCCACACACGGTCGGATTGTCCGACGGATTCGTTCCGTCGGACCAGTCCAGTCAACAAGTCTGGTCGCCGGCTTTAGAAACAGACTGATCTCTGTAGTAAATGTTCCCTAATGGGGTTTGCCTGCCAAATATGATAATCTTTAGTCTAATACTTAAAGTTGGCTAAAGGTAAAACTTTTTTTGCTTTGGAGAGAGTGGAGAGGGATTAGAACACCTGTCAGCTTTTATTGCTGTCTATGCCCCCATTAGGGAGATCCACCTTCTCTATTAGTCACGTTTACCATTATCATTGAAAGTGAAAGTAAAACAAAATCCCAAATTTTGGGTTGTCCCCAGAAAAGTAATAGAGGGAAAATCTTCCAATGGGGGCACTAGTTCTGGTGACCTGGGGGTCCCCAAGAAATTCTCTTAGTTTGCAGGGATTTCCTCTCACTTCCTGTTTGGCTATGGGACCGGAAGTGAAGGAAAATCTCCGCAATGGAACACAGATGGCAGAAAAAAAAAAAAAAAAAATCTGACAGGGGTAATAACCCTCCCTTGCTCTATTCAAAATTTAAAAAAAAATTGTTCTATAGTTCTACTTTAAGGTTTAAAAAATAAATCCTCTCTGTACAGAGCCTTATTATTTGTTAATATGCACTGTAATGTGTGTTATATGGTTTTTACACTGTATGTTTTACCGTCATCGGCAACTGTCCCATATCTGCCTGTAAGCCATCTGCCTGTAAGAACAAAACAGGTGAAAAGCTAAAGTAAATATGCAACACACAATAACTCATATTTAGCTGGCTAAAAATAAGCATTTTGATTTTAATTTTTTAAGGTTCTGCCTATAGTTCTACTTTAGCGTTTAAAAAAAAATCCTCTCTGTATACAGAGCCTTAGTATTTGTTAATATGCAATGTAATGTGTGTTATATGGTTTTTACACTGTACCGTAATCAGTAACTGTCCCATATCTGCCTGTAAATCATCTGCCTGTAAGATTAAAACAGGTGAAAAGCGAAAGTAAATATGAAAAATTCACACGCAATACCTCATGTTTAGCTGGCTAAAAAATAAGCATTTAAATTTTATTTTTTTAACCCTAAACAAAGAAAGTATAGTCAATGCTGTACATTCTCTTTGAAAATGAAGCTTTCACGATGCCCTCTAAACTCCCTTTCATTCCAGTCTGTGATCACTAAATACAGAAATATTAGCTATTGCTTTAACAAGTGTTTAGCAGAATTCTGCGGTCAAATAGATGCTCTTAGAAACAGTTATACTGAGCTCTGTAGTAAATGTTCACTAATAGGGTTTGCCTGCTAAATAAGATAATCTTTAAAACTGTACAGGGCATAGCATTTGTTTATATGCACTGTAATGTGTGTTATATGTTTTTTACACTGTTTTACAGTAATCAGTAACATTTGCATGCAGTACTTCAAATTTAGCTGGATAAAAAAGCATTTTATTACATTGTGCAGTGACACTAAGGATACAAAGTAGAGCATGAAGAAGCAATATAAAAGTACAAACAGTTGCAGAATATAAAACACCTAAGGAGAGGGAAATTAGCTGGTGGAAGGAGAGCATTCCCCTAAGGATTTTTCCAGTCTCATGGTGGCTTGACTGCCTGTCTTGAGTATAGATGGTTCTAACTGGGCTGCAGGAAGGCAATGATCCAATATGGGGGGCAAGTGATGTTATGTTTGGTCAACATCAACTGAGAAAGGCCAATCTGAGAAGTCACATTATTACCGCTAAAAGGTTTGTGCAAGTATATAGCAAATTGAACATTTTTAAAGAGTGTTGAGAAGCTTTCATGAAGACCCCTAAGCTCCCTTTAGTTCCAATTTGTGATTGCTGAATACTGAAATGCTAGCTGTAGCTTTACCAAGTGCTTAGCAGAATTCAACATTCAGATGCTTTTAGAGGCAGCTAGACTGAGCTTTGTACATGCTTTACAAATGTTTAGTAAATGCCTCCTAATGGGGTCTAAATACCTAAAATAGAATTTTTGACATACCAGTAAAATCCATCTTCTGGAGTACAGTACAAGACACAGGCTTCTTTAAATTCTTACATCTGCGTTATATGTAGCTGCATTAAGGTGATTGGACAGTGGAAAAAAGCTGCTTGGATATCCCCAATATATCCCCTTACTCTCCAAGCTAGCCTCAGTTTTGAGAACAGAAGGGGGGTTCTGTACTGCACTCCAGGAAGCAGATTTTACCGGTAAGTAAAACATTTTCCTGAGCATATAATACAGGATACAGGTTTCTTTAAATCCTTACAACTTGGATGTCCAAAAGTAGTCGTACCGAGGAGTGGTAAACACAGCAACACTTTTACAGCAGCTGTTTGAGGTTCCCTGGACCTGGTAAAAAAAAACCTGTCTATTTTGTTTTTGAATGTGGACGTCAGAAGATCCACATTCGGTGTCCGTCACATGTGGCAATGAGCTTGAAAGATCTCCATATGGAGGGTCTTTTCCCCCAGGATCCAGACACTGATGACTGAGAAAGTCCACCTGACAATTTTCCATGCCAGGTATGTGAAGGGTGGACAGTGCCAGAATGTAATGTTCTGCCCAAGAATGGATCACTTCTGCTTCCTTTTGAGAGACATAGCTCCTGGTGCCTCTTTGGTGATTGATGTAGGCTATGTCTGTGAAAAACTGGAGTCCAGCATTAAAGGGACAACTGAATCACCCTGAGTTCCTGAATGTTGATGGGAGTGTGAGCTTCCTCTCACCCCCATGTCCTCTGCACCAAGAGGGTGTCCATGACTGCACCCCAGCCTGACAGGCTTGCATCCATTGTGAGAACCTTCCATAATTAAAAAGGAAAGGGCTTCCTCACTAACTCCAGTGCTGAACTAGAAATCCACCACACCCAGCCCTGGGGGTCGGAAGCCATTAAATGGTCTAAGGACTGAATATGCTTGCACCACATTGCAATGTTGTGGATTAAAAATGAGCAAACAGTACAGCCTAGAAATTAAAAAAGGGGGTAATATCAGCACTTGATAAAAAAACAGCATGCAGCAGCTGAACACTATAACCCAGATATGAGGTATAAAATAAATGTGTAGAAAAAAGTGCAGCGCTAAAATAAAATATATGAAGAAAGTTGTTGAGCACAACTTGCAAAAAAGTGCAAATTCGTGACCATATAATGTGAACAGTGTTACCATAAATCACATATAAACAAGAAAATGCTAAATACTGCCAAACACTTGCATAAATCACATAAAATCGCATATGAAACAAGAAAAATGCTAAATAAATAAAAACTTGCATAAATCAAGCAAAACTGAAAAATACATACAAGGCCAAAAGATTATATATATATATATATATATATATATATATATATATATATATATATGGAAAGTGCTACAATAAAAGTGCAAAAAATATGGTGAAAAAAAAAAATTGTGAATATCTAAAAAAAAGTCTATAAAAGTGACTAAAAAATATTCATATGAATATGTGACTTGATGTGATTGCTTGACCTCATGATACCCGTCACCTCTAGTAAAAGGAAGGCTTACCGGACCGCCAGCAACCCCCCTTACTGAGGGAGGTCAAAGAGCGCAAATTGAAAAAATTGTGCAAATCTTGCAAAAAAGATATGATACTCCAAATAGCGTGATATTGTTTCATCAAGAGGATTTATTGGAGTAAATGATACAATGCTGTTTGGGAGCTTCCACAAGTCTCCAATTAGCTTAAAAACAGGTTTAAAACAAAGAGTTGCTAGCAAGTAAAAAAGTCCTGTATACAGACATTTAAAAAGCGATCGCTCATGCACAGAGCGTGTAGGCGTGACTACCCGACGATCCTTTCGTCAACAACTGACATCATCAGGGATACGCCCACATGCCAGCGCTGACGCTCTAAATAGGCTGCTGGCAGAGCAGAGAAGCGCTGCTATAGGTAAGGTTCAACCAGATGCAGACAAAGTCAGATCTCAATCCATCACAGCTGATAGCGTTATACTTAATGCAATCACGTTTAGAGAGACACAGACACATTGAAGCATGGTCCGTTCTGAAAACTATTCACACTGCCATCTTGTGGCCAAAAAGGACAACTACAATATTGCCATAACGCTATATTAAAGTCTTGTTTGGGAATTTTGTGAAAAAAAGAAGCTTGCTTCCATGCCTTACCTGTCGGAAAAACTTATTCGGAAAATCCAATTGGTCTCTGCCCATGAGATGTTACATTTCCCATTACTGCCTCGCCAGTGGGGTACGTATTTCTCTAGGACCCCAAAGGTAATTCCCCTGGGGTCTCGTCCGTGTTTCAAGTCATAATGCTTAGAAACATTATGCTTTTCAAAGCCTTTTTTAATGTTGGCTATGTGTTCGCCTAGACTGATATGCAGCATACGTATAGTACGGCCAAAACCATAGATTATGCTATATCTTATCCACCAAAGGGTTTTATATGTAGATAGAAAAACTACCAAAAAACCTTCTTATTTATTTTCGTGGATTCAGGGAATATTGTATGCTGTCTGTTTTTCTAGATTTTGCAATGATACTGACTGTATATTGTAAGGCTGGTAAGGCATGGAAGCAAGCTTCAGTTTTGCTTGATTTATGCAAGTTTTTATTTATTTAGCATTTTTCTTGTTTCATATGCGATTTTATATGTGATTTATGCAAGTTTTTGGCAGCATTTAGCATTTTTTTGTTTATATGTGATTTATGGTAACACTGTTCACATTATATGGTCACTAATTTGCACTTTTTTGTAAGTTGTGCTCAACAACTTTCTTTATATATTTTAGCGCTGCACTTTTTTCTACACAGTACAGCCTAGAAGGTAACAACCAAGACCCAAAAGCCTCATGCAGGCACAAACCAAGGGCCTCTTCTGAGCCCAAAGGCTCTGAGCATGAGAGCAAAGGGACGTACTTTGTGTAGCACCCTCTAGTGTAGGCAAATTTATGTTTTGATCATAGTTAACTTGTGAGTCTAAATTGGGTCAAGAGTGTACTGCAGGTCAGGCTGGGTGACTCAGACAGGCAGGTGTCTGGTGCTTCCCCCTGGTTCTAGAGGTTTGGAGAAATTTCTAGAAGTTAGGGGGCAGAAGCCAAGAGGGTTGATCTGCATACTTAGGGGAACTTGGCCAATCCCTAGGCAGTGGGCCTGGCAGGGTGGTTGAGCCAGCCCTTAAATATGGATGAGTCAGACTAGCAGGGAGTTGAAAGAGTGAAAGATGGAGTGCTGAGGAGACTGTTGATGGCCTTGGGAGGGAACCCCTGGTCTGGGGGAGGGGGGGGGGGGCTCTGCCTCAGGCTGGAGCTCGGGCTGGCTTGGGAGGAGGAATCTTACCTAAGAAGCAGCAAAGCAAGGAGGACAGTGTGAGTACATCAGCACACCTAGGGATTCACAGGGGGAGAGCCTGCCACATGTAGCAAGACTTTCAGGAAGACAGCATTGTGCTTAATCTTTCCTTTCCCTTGTCCTGGGAGATGTTTGGAGCAGCTGGGTGGGCTGGTGAAGAAGAAGCCAGGTGGGCTGGTTGTTCTTGCACTCAGTAAAGCTGGGATCAGTGTCTACAGTGGAGTTAGAGATACTCCGGTATGCAGCCTACAATAGGTTGTGTTACTTTTTAAGGGACTAAGAGTTCCTAGTCCTTAAGGGGCTTTTGCATTTTTTATTATCAGAGACTGTCAGTGTCCAGGAAGGAGGACAGTTCTGGACCGTGCACATAGGAAGGAAGTTGTCCCTCAAGCTGGGCATCCCATAATTCCTATTCCCTATCCAAGTTATTACCTCTAATAAACAACAAATACCAAGCTCAAAGACTGTTCCTTGTGTCTGGATGAATGTGGAAAAAACTTGTTGCCTGACTGTGCAGGAGTATGGAAACCAGTCATCTGCAAACCCTGCGGGAATAGTGCTACATTTGTCATGGGCAGAAAGACTATGGATAAGGAGGGCCCTGTCTAGTTGCACTGGATTCCATGGTACTTTCAGTGCATTTTAAAAAGTAGTGCATGCACTACTTTGGTGCCATATGGTGTGATTTTCGCCCATTCAAAACAAATGGGCTGAAATCGCACCGCACAGAACCGCATGTGAATCACACAGGAATGCACAGCAGGTTCCTGTATGATTAATGTGCGGGCATGGTGTGAACCAGCCCTAAATGCTGATCTTACAGCCTTAAGCCTCATACGCACGGTACGAAAATCAGAAGGGGATTGTCGTTTGACAGGCTGTTGTCTGAAGTTCTTTTTGTTAGTACGCTTCTTTTAACAACTGTTTCCAATTTTCGGCCAACAAATGTTGGATGACAGGCTAGTAATTTTTTGTCAAACGACAGCTCCACGTCAGATTTTCGGATGGTCAGTACACAAATCCGTCACACAAAAGTCAAAAGTACAAACACGCATGCTCGGAATCAATGCTCACCAAACACGAAATTAGCAGAAGGTGCCCAAAGGGTGGCGCTCAAGAGCTGAAATTCCTCGTAGTACGTCACTACGTTCGTGTTTGTGGCACGACAATTTGTGTAACGCTAGTATGCAAGACAAGGTCCTGGCACACGCCCTTTTGACAAAAATCAGACGCTCGATTGTCCAACACTCGTACTGTGTATACGAGGCTTTTGTGTTTGTTAATATGCATTATATTGTGTGTTGTATAGATTTTTACAATGTATATTTTAGATTACCGTATCCAGCAACTTTTCCTTGTCTTCCTGTAAGAACAAAAAGTTATATCAACATATTTGGTATATCAGTATTTCAGATATGAAAATGTCCTCACATTGCCAAGTAGTAAATTCCATTTAGCATACCATTTTGATTATTCTTAAATAAACGCCAGCTCACGGCCTATAGGTGCACTCTAACTGGAAGAGGAAAAAAAAAGAATTTACACACTTAAAATGATTTCAAGCATCACACCTTTTCATCTCAATAAATAACTAGTAGATAAAACCAGGGCTTTTTTTCTGGTGGAAAACCTTTGCCAGAGCACCCCTTCCTCTTATTCTGTATAGCCTGCCTGCTGCCTGTGGCCACGGAGGAATCAAACACGGGGCACCTCCACCAGAGCACTCCCCCTGTATCCTGTGTGTGTACTCCTCCTATGTAGCCTGCTGCTCCCTGCTGCCTATAAACACTGCCCTCAGCCCTGATGGAACGAATGGTCTGATTCATGGTTTCTGACAGCTGTGGACTGGGCTGGGGGGGTCTAATGGTTGTGGACTTGGCTGTGCTGTGTCTCTTTGCTGTGGACTTGGCTGTGCTGTTTCTCTTTACTGTGGACTGGGCTGTGCTGTGTCTCTTTGCTGTGGACTGGGCTGTGCTGTGTCTCTTTGCTGTGGACTGGGCTGTGCTGTGTCTCTTTGCTGTGGACTGGGCTGGGCGGTCTCTTTGCTGTGGACTAGGCTGGGCAGTCTCTTTGCTGTGGACTGGGCTGGGTGATCTCTTTGCTGTGGACTAGGCTGGGCAGTCGCTTTGTTATGGACTGGGCTGGGCAGTCACTTTGCTGTGGACTGGGCTTGGCAGTCTCTTTGCTGTGGCCTGGGCAGTCTCTTTGCTGTGGACTGGGCTGGGCGGTCTGTTTCCTGTGGACTGGGCGGTCTATTTGCTGTAGACTGGGCTGTGCTGTGTCTCTGTGCTGTGGCTGTGCTGTGTCTCTTTGCTCTCATGGGCTGGGTTGTCTCTTTGCTGTGGACTGGGCTGTGCTATCTCTCTTTGCTGTGGACTGGGCTGTGCTGTGTCTCTGGGCTGTGCTGTGTCTCTTTGCTGTGGACTGGGCTGTGCTGTGTCTCTTTGCTGTGGACTGGGCTGTGCTGTGTCTCTTTGCTGTGTACTGGGCTGGGAAGTCTCTTTGCTGTGGACTGGGCTGGGCAGTCTCTTTGCTGTGGACTGGGCAGTCTCCTTGCTGTGGACTGGACTGGGTGGTCCCTTTGCTGTGGACTGGGCTGGGCAGTCTCTTTGCTGTGGACTGGGCTGGGCAGTCTCTTTGCTATGGACTGGGCAGTCTCTCTGCTGTGGACTGGACTGGGTGGTCCCTTTGCTGTGGACTGGGCTGTGCAGTCTCTTTGCTGTGGACTGGGCTGGGCAGTCTCTTTGCTATGGACTGGGCAGTCTCTTTGCTGTGGACTGGACTGGGTGGTCCCTTTGCTGTGGACTGGGCTGGGCAGTCTCTTTGCTGTGGACTGGGCAGTCTCTTTGCTGTGCACTGTATGGTCTCTTTGCTGTGGACTGAGCTGGGCAGTCTCTTTGCTGTGAACTGGGATGGCCGGTCACTTTGCTGTGGACTGTGCTTGGCAGTCTCTATGCTGTGGATTGGGTGGTCTCTTTGCTGTGGACTGGGCTGGACGGTCTGTTTGCTCAGGACTGGCCTGGGCGGTCTGTTTGCTGTGGACTGGGCTGTGTCTCTTTGCTGTGGACTGGGCTGTGCTGTGTCTCTTTGCTGTGGACTGGACTGTGCTGTATCTCTGTGCTGTGTCTTTGCTCTCATGGGCTGGGTGGTCTCTTTGCTGTGGACAGGGCTGTGTCTCTGTGCTGTGCTGTGTCTCTTTGCTGTGGACTGGGCTGTCTCTTTGCTGTAGACTGGGCTGTGCTGTGTCTCTTTGCTGTGGACTTGGCTGTGCTGTGTCTCTTTGCTGTGTACTGGGCTGGGCAGTCTCTTTGCTGTGGACTGGGCTGGGCAGTCTCTTTGCTGTGGACTGGGCAGTCTCTTTGCTGTGGACTGGACTGGGTGGTCCCTTTGCTGTGGACTGGGCTGGGCAGTCTCTTTGCTGTGGACTGGGCTGGGCAGTCTCTTTGCTATGGACTGGGCAGTCTCTTTGCTGTGGACTGGCCTGGGTGGTCCCTTTGCTGTGGACTGGGCTGGGCAGTCTCTTTGCTGTGGACTGGGCAGTCTCTTTGCTGTGCACTGGATGGTCTCTTTGCTGTGGACTGAGCTGGGCAGTCTCTTTGCTGTGAACTGGGCTGGCTGGTCACTTTGCTGTGGACTGTGCTTGGCAGTCTCTATGCTGTGGATTGGGTGGTCTCTTTGCTGTGGACTGGGCTGGACGGTCTGTTTGCTCAGGACTGGGCTGTGTCTGTTTGCTGTGGACTGGGCTGTGCTGTGTCTCTTTGCTGTGGACTGGGCTGTGCTGTATCTCTGTGCTGTGCCTTTGCTCTCATGGGCTGGGTGGTCTCTTTGCTGTGGACAGGGCTGTGCTGTGTCTCTTTGCTGTGGACTGGGCTGTGCTGTGTCTCTTTGCTGTGGACTGGGCTGTGCTGTGTCTCTTTGCTGTGGACTGGGCTGTGCTGTGTCTCTTTGCTGTGGACTGGGCTGGGTGGTCTCTTTGATGGACTGGGCTTGGTAGTCTCATTGCTTTGGACTGGGCATTCTCTTTACTGTGGACTGGGCTGTGTCTCTTTGCTGTGGACTGGGCTGGGCTGTGTCTCTTTGCTGGACTGGACTGGGTGGTCTCTTTGCTGTGGACTGGGCAGGCTCTTTGCTGTGGACTAGGCTGAGCAGTCTCTTTGCTGTGGACTAGGCTGGGCAGTCGTTTTGTTATGGACTGGGCTGGGCAGTCACTTTGCTGTGGACTGGGCTTGGCGGTCTCTTTGCTGGACTGGGCAGTCTCTTTGCTGTGGACTGGGCTAGGCATTCTCTTTGCTGTGGACTGGGCTAGGCATTCTCTTTGCTGTGGACTGGGCTGGGCGGTCTCTTTGCTGAACTGGACTGGGTGGTCTCTTTGCTGTGGACTGGGCAGTCTCTTTGCTGTGGACTGGACTGGGTGGTCCCTTTGCTGTGGACTGGGCTGGGCAGTCTCTTTGCTGTGTACTGGGCTGGGCAGTCTCTTTGCTATGGACTGGGCAGTCTCTTTGCTGTGGACTGGCCTGGGCAGTCTCTTTGTTGTGCACTGGATGGTCTCTTTGCTGTGGACTGAGCTGGGCAGTCTCTTTGCTGTGAACTGGGTTGGCTGGTCACTTTGCTGTGGACTGTGCTTGGCAGACTCTATGCTGTGGATTGGGTGGTCTCTTTGCTGTGGACTGGGCTGGACGGTCTGTTTGCTCAGGACTGTGCTGTGTCTCTTTGCTGTGGACTGGGCTGTGCTGTGTCTCTTTGCTGTGGACTGGGCTGTGCTGTGTCTCTTTGCTGTGGACTGGGCTGGGTGGTCTCTTTGATGGACTGGGCTTGGTAGTCTCATTGCTTTGGACTGGGCATTGTCTCTTTGCTGTGGACTGGGCTGGGCTGTGTCTCTTTGCTGGACTGGACTGGGTGGTCTCTTTGCTGTGGACTGGGCAGGCTCTTTGCCGTGGACTAGGCTGAGCAGTCTCTTTGCTGTGGACTAGGCTGGGCAGTCGTTTTGTTATGGACTGGGCTGGGCAGTCACTTTGCTGTGGACTGGGCTTGGCGGTCTCTTTGCTGGACTGGGCAGTCTCTTTGCTGTGGACTGGGCTAGGCATTCTCTTTGCTGTGGACTGGGCTGGGCGGTCTCTTTGCTGAACTGGACTGGGTGGTCTCTTTGCTGTGGACTGGGCAGTCTCTTTGCTGTGGACTGGACTGGGTGGTCCCTTTGCTGTGGACTGGGCTGGGCAGTCTCTTTGCTGTGGACTGGGCTGGGCAGTCTCTTTGCTATGGACTGGGCAGTCTCTTTGCTGTGGACTGGCCTGGGCAGTCTCTTTGTTGTGCACTGGATGGTCTCTTTGCTGTGGACTGAGCTGGGCAGTCCCTTTGCTGTGAACTGGGCTGGCTGGTCACTTTGCTGTGGACTGTGCTTGGCAGTCTCTATGCTGTGGATTGGGTGGTCTCTTTGCTGTGGACTGGGCTGGACGGTCTGTTTGCTCAGGACTGGCCTGGGCGGTCTGTTTGCTGTGGACTGGGCTGTGTCTCTGCTGTGGACTGGGTTGTGCTGTGTCTCTTTGCTGTGGACTGGGCTGTGCTGTATCTCTGTGCTGTGCCTTTGCTCTCATGGGCTGGGTGGTCTCTTTGCTGTGGACAGGGCTGTGCTGTGTCTCTTTGCTGTGGACTGGGCTGTGCTGTGTCTCTTTGCTGTGGACTGGGCTGTGCTGTGTCTCTTTGCTGTGGACTGGGCTGGGTGGTCTCTTTGATGGACTGGGCTTGGTAGTCTCATTGCTTTGAGTCTCTTTGATGGACTGGGCATTCTCTTTACTGTGGACTGGGCTGTGTCTCTTTGCTGTGGACTGGGCTGGGCTGTGTCTCTTTGCTGGACTGGACTGGGTGGTCTCTTTGCTGTGGACTGGGCGGTCTCTTTGCCGTGAACTAGGCTGGGCAGTCTCTTTGCTGTGGACTAGGCTGGGCAGTCGTTTTGTTATGGACTGGGCTTGGCGGTCTCTTTGCTGTGGCCTGGGCAGTCTCTTTGCTGTGGACTGGGCTGGGCGGTCTGTTTCCTGTGGACTAGGCGGTCTGTGGACTGGGCTGTGCTGTGTCTCTGTGCTGTGGCTGTGCTGTGTCTCTTTGCTCTCATAGGCTGGGCGGTCTCTTTGCTGTGGGCTGGGCTGTGCCTCTTTGCTGTGGACTGGGCTGCGCTTTGTCTATTTGCTGTAGACTGGGCTGTGCTGGGTCTCTTTGCTGTAGACTGGGCTGTGCTGGGTCTCTTTGCTGTAGACTGGGCTGTGCTGGGTCTCTTTGCTGTGGACTGGGCTGTGCTGGGTCTCTTTGCTGGACTGGGCAGTCTCTTTGCTGTGGACTGGGCTGGGCATTCTCTTTGCTGTGGACTAGGCTGGGCGGTCTCTTTGCTATGGACTGGGCGGTCTCTTTGCTGTGGATTGGGTTGGGCGGTCTCTTTGCTGTGGACTGGCCTGGGCGGTCTGTTTTCTGTGGACTGGGCTGTGCTGTGTCTCTTTGCTGTGGACTGGGCTGTGCTGTGTCTCTTTGCTGTGGACTGGGCTGTGCTGTATCTCTGTGCTGTGGCTGTGCTGTGTCTTTGCTCTCATGGGCTGGGCGGTCTCTTTGCTGTGGACTGAGCTGTGCTGTGTATCTTTGCTGTCGACTGGGCTGTGCTGTGTCTCTTTGCTGTGGACTGGGCTGTGCTGTGTCTCTTTGCTATGGACTGGGCTGGGCGGTCTCTTTGCTGGACTGGGCTGGGCAGTCTCTTTGCTGTGGACTGGGCATTCTCTTTACTGTGGACTGGGCATTCTCTTTACTGTGGACTGGGCTGGGCAGTCTCTTTGCTATGGACTGGGCAGTCTCTTTGCTGTGGGCTGACCTGGGTGGTCCCTTTGCTGTGGACTGGGCTGGGCGGTCTCTTTGCTGGACTGGGCTGGGCAGTCTCTTTGCTGTGGACTGGGCATTCTCTTTACTGTGGACTGGGCATTCTCTTTACTGTGGACTGGGCTGGGTGGTCTCTTTGCTGGACTGGACTGGGTGGTCTCATTGCTGTGGACTGGGCTGGGCAGTCACTTTGCTGTGGACTGGGCTTGGTGGCCTCTTTGCTGTGGCCTGGGCAGTCTCTTTTGCTGTGAACTGGGCTGGGCGGTCTGTTTCCTGTGGACCAGGTGGTCTCTTTGCTGTAGACTGGGCTGTGCTGTGGCTCTTTGCGGTGGACTGGGCTGTGCTGCGGCTCTGTGCTGTGTTTCTTTGCTCTCATGGGCTGGGCGGTCTCTTTGCTGTGGGCTGGGCTGTGCCTCTTTGCTGTGGACTGGGCTGTGCTTTGTCTATTTGCTGTAGACTGGGCTGTGCTGGGTCTCTTTGCTGTAGACTGGGCTGTGCTGGGTCTCTTTGCTGTGGACTGGGCTGTGCTGGGTCTCTTTGCTGTGGACTGGACTGTGCTGGGTCTCTTTGCTGTGGACTGGACTGTGCTGTATCTGTGCTGTCTATTTGCTGTAGACTGGGCTGTGCTGGGTCTCTTTGCTGTGGACTGGGCTGGGCGGTCTATTTGCTGTGGACTGGCCTGGGTGGTCCCTTTGCTGTGGACTGGCCTGGGCAGTCTCTTTGCTGTGGACTGGGCAGTCTCTTTTCTGTGGACTGGGCTGGGTGGTCTCTTTACTGGACTGGGTGGTCTCTTTGCTGTGGACTGGGCTGGGCGGTCTCTTTGCCATGGACTGGGCTGGGTGGCCTCTTTGCCTTGGACTGGGCTGGGCGGTCTCTTTGCTGTGGACTAGGCTGGGCAGGATGGTCTCTTTGCTGTGGACTGGGCTGTGGCTGTCTCTTTGCTGGACTGGGCTGTCTCTTTCTAGGATTGAGCAGTCTCTTGCTGGACTGGACTGGGCGGTCTCTTTGCTGGACTGGACTGTCTCTTTAATGAACTGGGCTGGGCTGTCTCTTTTCTGTACTGGGCTGCCTCTGCTGTACTGGGCTGCGGCTGTCTCTTTGCTGGATTGGACTTGGCTGTCTCTTGACTGGGCTGCGGCTGTATAGCCCCCATAATATACTTGGTTCCCTGTTCTCTAAAGGGTGGTTCTAGGGGGGCAGTTCTAGGGGTGGTTCTTGGGCCGGTTGGGGGCATGACCTAGGAGGGGGGTGAGTTCCTGCACCTTTTCTCTGAGAAAAAAAGCCCTGGATAAAACACATCTTACATTTATAAAAGAAAGTTATAGTGAAAGTTATAGAGTCTACAAACTATGGTGCCAATCACTGAAAATTTATCACATCTGATCAGGCCTTCAGTACATCAGGCGTATCTCATTTCTTGAGACACTAACAAGTCAGGAAAGTACAAATACCCCCCAAATGACCCCTTTTTAGAAAGTAGACATCCCAAGGTATCGCCAGCGTATAACACGCACCCCAAGTTTAGGAGGGAATTTTAAGGAAAAAAACTTTTAGGTGTGAAGTTTAAGGAAAAAAAAATTACTTTAAATGCCCATCAATGCAGCCTTGTCAGTGTCCTGTCAGTGTCCATCATTGCAGCCTTGTCAGTGTTCTGTCAGTGTCCATCATTGCAGCCTTGTCAGTGTCCTGTCAGTGTCTATCATTGCATCCTTGTCAGTGTCAATTGCAGCCTTGGCCCTGTGCATTTGCAGACAGTCTGTACTGTCAGTACCTTGCCATTTAAAAATGGCACTGCCGAGATACAGAGAGGGATGTTCTGTATAACTCGGCGGCGCTCGGCCTCTCTCAGCGGCTTTTGGCGGCTCACGCGGGACTGCGAGAGTGGCCGAAAGCCGCCGAGAACAGCCGAGAGCGGGCGAAAGCCGCCGAGAACAGCCGAGAGTGGCCGAAATCGGCTGAAAGCCATCAAGAATGGCCAAGAGCGGCCGAAAGCCGCCGAGAATGGCCGAGAGGCTCACAATCGGCGGGGGATCGGCGTATAACACACACCCATGATTTTCCCCTGATTTTAAGGGGAAAAAAGTGCGTGTTATACGCCGATAAATACGGTATGTTTCAGAAAATATATGTCGATTTTCCAAGCTAAAGTTTTCTCAAGAGTGGTTAGATATTTGGACACCTTTTTTTATGTAAGTTTTTGAATTTCAAAATTTTTATTCTTTTTATTTTTTTTACAAATAACCACTTCTGGTGTCTGGTGAATGTACACAGCGGAGGTTGTTTTGCTTTCAGACTATCTCTTTTATTGAAAGTTTTTACTGAGCCTTATGGAACAAGTAGAGAAGAGGATGGAATGTGTGTTATTTGAGCTCATGTTACTGAGTTCTGTAATAAATAGGATGTTTGTCAGCAAGGTAGAATTAGTCCAAAGCACTTGGCTGGAACAGGCAAAAATGAAACATTCATATGCAATTTTATATGTTTACCTAACCAAAAAAAAAATAAATATGTATATATATATATATATATATATACATATACATACATATACACAGATATATATATACATATACACAGGGCTTTTTTTCTCAAACAATAGGTGCTGGAACTTAACCACGGCCCCACAAAACCCCTCCCCCTACACACACCCTCCAAATCACATCAAATAGTGGGTGTGTTCGGTCAAATTTCACAAAAACAGTAGGAGGGTCTTAAAGGGCCATTAACCACTTGACAACTGGGCACTTAAACCCCCCTCCTGCCCAGACCAATTTTCAGCTTTCAGCGCTCTCACACTTTGAATGACAATTACTCAGTCATGTAATACTGTACCCAAATGAATTTTGTGTTCTTTTTTTTCATACAAATAGAGCTTTCTTTTGGTGGTATTTGATCACCTCTGGGTTTTTTATTTTTTGCGCTATAAATGAAAAAAAGACCGAAAATTTTGAAAAAAATAGCATTTTTCTTAGTTCCTGTGATAAAATTTAGCAAATTATTAATTTTTTTTCATAAATTTTGGCCACAATTTATCCTGCTACATCTCTAAAAATAGCCCAAATTAGTGGATATTATTTGGCCTTTGTGAAAGTTAGAGAGTCTACAAGCTATGGTGCAAATCATAAAAAATTGATCACACCTGATGTACTGGTGGCTTATCTCATTTCTTGCGACCCGAACAAGCCAGGAAAGTACAAATACCCCCCAAATGACCCCTTTTTTGAAAGTAGACATTCCAGGGTATTTAGTAAGATGCATGGTGAGCTTTTTGATGTTGTCATTTTTTCCCACAATTCTTTGCAAAATGAAGATTTTTTTTTTTCCCACAAAATTGTCATTGTAATAGGTTATTTCTTTCACATGGCATGTATATACCACAAATAACACCCCAAAATGCATTCTGCTACTCCTTCTGAGTATTACGATACCACATGTGTGGGACTTTTTCACAGCCTAGCCACATAGAGAGGCCCAACATGCAGGGAGCACCATCACGTGTTCTAGGAGCATAAATTACACATCTAACTTGTTGACTACCTATTACACCTTTGAAGGCCCTAGAGCACCAGGACAATGACACGTGACACTGACGTGGCACTGATGACAGATGGCACTGATACGTGGCACTGATGACACTGATTACAGATGGCACTGATACGTGGCACTGATGACACTGATGTGACACTGATGACAGATGGCACTAATACGTGCCACTGATGACAGATGTCACTAATACGTGGCACTGACAGATGGCACTAATACATGGCACTGATGACACATGGAACTAATATGTGGCACTGATGACACGTGACACTGATGACAGATGGTACTAATACGTGGCACTGATGACAGATGGCACTAATACGTGGCACTGATGACAGATGGCACTAATACATGGCACTGATGACATGTGACACTGATGACAGATGGCACTGATACATGACACGTGACACTGACAGGTGGCACTGATGACAGATGGCACTAATATGTGGCACTGATGACAGATGGCACTGATGACAGGTGGCACTTATACATGGCACTGGGGACAGATGGCAGTGGGGACAGATGGCAGGGACATGACAGTTGGGACAGATGGAAGAGACATGACAGTGGGGACAGATGGCAGGGACTGATGGCAGTTGGGACACTTTTTTTGTTTTCTTTTTGTTTTGTTTTTTACACTTACCGCTGCAGCGGTTCGCTCTCCCTCCTCACACGCTGTCTCTGTGTGAGGAGGGAGAGCCGGCGATGAGAGATGTTTACATATGAATTCAACTCTCATTGGCACCGCAGATCGTGCTGAAAACGGCCGCTATGATTGGCCGTTTTCAGCGATCTGTGACTGGCTGTGTCCAAGGGACAGGGCCAGCACAGAACTTCCCCGATGTGCGCCCGCGGGAGCACGCATCGCGGAAGTAAACAGGAGGATGTCCAGGGACGGCCTCCTGGCAATTAGCGTCCGCGCTGCAGCCGTCTTTTGGCTATAGCGTGGGCGCGAAGAGGTTAAATACCAGGACTGCATTACACACAGAGTGCAGAGCTGTCACTTGTAAACACAGAAACCAGACTTCTGTGTTTACAAGTGACTGTGGTCAGCAGGCACAAAAGGGTCCACCAAGTTCCCCCTGAAAAAAAGCCCTGTATATATATATATAGTATATAAATTTTGCTCAAAAGTTTGCATATCCTTGGAGGATTGGTAATATACAGTATGTACCGTTTTTAAGGAAAACATGAGTGAGCAAGCAAAATACATTTCTTTTATTTCTTAGGGGATTCATATTCAACTGTAGGTCATAACAGAATGGCACAATCATAAAACAAAACATGGCAACAAGTAAACAAATGAAATGACCCCTGTTCAAAAATCTGCATGCCCTTAGTTCTTAATACTGTGCATTGCCCCCTTCAGCATCAATGACAGCGTGCAGTCTTTTGTAATAGTTGTCTATGAAGCCACAAATTCTTTCAGGTGGTATAGCTGCCCATTCGTCCTGGCAAAATGCCTCCAGGTCATGTAATGTCTTTGGTCAGCTTTCATGAACTGCACATTTGAGATCTCCCCAGCGTGGCTCGATGATATTAAGGTCAGGAGACAGTGATGGCCACTACAGGACCTTCACCTTTTTCTGCTGTAACCACTGGAGGGTCAACTTGGCCTTGTGCTTAGGGTCATTGTCATGTTGGAATGTTCAAGAGCGCCCCATGCACAGCTTTCATGCAGAAGAATACAAATTGTCTGACAGAATTTTCTAATAACATGCTTCACTTAGGGGTGTACTCACGTTTGTTAATGAGGAATAAACTGCAACGCTAAATTAATATACGTGCAAATATGCAAACGAATAAAGTGACAGTGCAACACTATAATAATGGCCAATGACTGGCACCTGTAACATGTATAAAATAATGGTGACAAAAAAATTATACACAGCAATAATAAATCACAATGTTCATCAGACTGAATCTCAAAAAGACACAAGTGAGTCCAAACGTATGACAGTGACTTCAAGTGAAGAATAGTTCAAAAATGGTGGAAAATAGATATTCTGCCTTTATGGAAAAGAGCCACCATGGAAAGAATTTGCTATGCCTCTTGAAAAGGGAAACCACCATAGAAAGAATTCACCATACAATGTGCAGCCACCACCAGACAGGATGATTGGGTACTCTTACCAAATAATGTGGACCCTCTGCCAGCAGCAAGAAGCCAGACAATCGAAAACACTGAAGAGACTTGGACTTAACAGGAACCAGCATACAGGATGCACAGCAACACAGGTCCAGCGTCCAGAAAGTCTTATGCCCTGTACACGCGGTCGGACTTTCCGACGGAAAATGTGCGATCGGAGCTTGTTGTCGTAAATTCCGACCGTGTGTGTGCTCCATCGGACATTTTCCATCGAATTTTCCGACACACAAAGTTTGAGAGCTTGCTATAAAATTTTCCGACAACAAAATCCGTTGTCGGAAATTCCGATCGTGTGTACACAAATCCGACACACAAGTGCCACGCATGCTCAGAATAAATTAAGAGACGAAAGCTATTGGCTACTGCCCCGTTTATAGTCCCGACATACGTGTTATACGTCACCGCGTTCAGAACGATCTGATTTTTTGACAAAATCCATGGATTTTGTTGTCGGAATGTCCGATCAATGTCCAACCGTGTGTACAGGGCATTAGGCTCCCCACATCAGAAGGAGGATAATACAAGGAAGAAATCGCCATATAGCGTAAAATCCTTAACTAAGGTTTATGGTTAAGGAATAAAGTAATGCCCTTACATTAATGTAGACAAATACAGGCACTGTATATATTGTGATCACAAGGAATGGAGTAGAACGCAGTATCATGGAGCCAGCACAGTATGTCCCAACACGTTTCATCCACTAAGACCTCATCTGGTTTATAGCCTGGCCCCCCATGAAGTGCGCCAATATATAGTAAAAGTCATAATCAATTTACCAATTGTGTCGGCGTGACCGCACATCAGCCAGACTGGAAATAAATCCAATGTGGCGATTTCTTCCTTCTATGATCCTCCTTCTAATATAGGGAGCCTAGGACTTTCTGGACGCTGGACCTGTGTTGCTGTGCATCCTGTATGCTGGTTCCTGTGAAGTCCAAGTCTCTTCAGTGTTTTCGCTTGTCTGGCTCCTTGCTGCTTGCAGAGGGCCCACATTATTTGGTAAGAGTGACCGATCATCCTGTCTGGAGGTGGCTGCACATTGGATGGTGAATTCTTTCCATGGTGGTTTCCCTTTCCAAGAGGCATAGCGAATTCTCTCTTTTCAATAAAGGCAGAATATCTATTTTCCACCGTTCATGAACTATTCTTCACTTAAAGTCACTTTCATACGTTTGGACTCGTGTCTTTTTTAGATTCAATCTGATGGACATTGTAATGTATTATTGCTTTGTATAATTTTTTTTTATGTCAACATTATTTTAGACATGTTACAGGTGCCAGTCATTGGCCATTATTATAGTGTTACACTGTCACTTTATTTGTTTGCATATTTGCACGTACATTCATTTAGCGCTGCACTTTATTCCTCATTCACATTGCACAATTTGTCTAATTGTAGTGCTAGCAGGTTGCCAATTTGCATTGGTGGCGCAGTAGTTTTTATAATTTATATACTCAGTTTTGTTGCCAGCGGTTTAGACATTAATGGCTGTGTGTTGAGTTATTTTGAGGTGACCACAAATTTACACTCTGTTATACAAGCTGTACACTCACTACTTTACATTGTAGCAAAGTGTCATTTCTTCAGTGTTGTCACATGAAAAGATGTAATAAAATATTTACTAAAATGTGAGCTGTGTCTTTTGTGAGATACTGTGTGTGTGAATATATAATATGAAGGCCAGTATGGTGGCCTGAATTTATGGGAGGAGTCCGGGGGGTATTTAAGCAGCCCACTCGCCCGTGCTCTTTGTCGGTTCAGTGCGCGATACTACACGTCACTGGGCTGACTCTTCCCAGCTCACCTCATGTTTGTGAGTCTGTGCATTCGATCGCAAGTGCATTGCGGCTTCTCCGCTCGCTGTCTTCGTCGGCAGTTCCCGCTCACTGTCGCAGGTAGTATTCAAACCTTTTCGTATCATGTGCAATCTTGCGATTCGTTATGCATCCCTGCATCCCTTTTCATAAAAAAACTGCCTCCGAGTTGTTGTCGCTCATGTCCCGACATCATTCAGCACAGGCATAGTACATTCATACGTTCCTTCTGCCAAACATACGTTTCATTTGTAAATCCAAGCCTCCAAGCCGCTATCGGTCGTTGTCCGATATCACTCGCCATAGGCTTCACTGGTTATAAGATTCACTGTCCATGGGGTTGCCGCTTCATCCATTTAGAGATGTTTGTACGGGTTCTGTGGCTGATTGAGGTGGTAATTAGACCCACCTGGTGCCCTGTCTGCACTTGATTAGCCTGGGGGGCTGGGTGGTTGGTAGGTGTTCGGTTTCAGAGCAAGGGGTGGCATACACTCTACAACCAATTCGTATCAGATTCAGTTGATACTCCTTACTACCGATTCGTATCGGATTTATTTTATACATTTTACAACCGATTCGTATCAGAGTCATTTCTCTTTACAACCAATTTGTATCAGATGCATTACATACTTTCTACTGTTGCCATTCATTGTTTACCCCATGCCGTGTGTTTTAGTTCCCGCAGTGGAACTTACGAATTGTTTGTACATGGTTCTTCTCTCATATATATCCCAAACCAAAGTTATTTCCTGTGCGTCATGCACGGCGCCACACCACACTCTTCGGATGTGTTGCACACCCGCTCCAGTCCGATGCGAACCCAGTCGCACGGTCAGTGTCACAGGTAGGATTCGTTACCTTGTTTGTCATGTCAAAATTCATGGCCACTCGCGGTGTCGCCCGTACCATGTGTTCGGTTCCCGCAGTGGAACTTATGAATTATTCGTACGCACTTCTCGCGTTCTATTTTCTACACCAAACCTTGTTCTTTTGCCTCATGCATGGCATCACGCCACACCTTCCCAATATGTTGCACTCCAGCCACAGTCCGCTGCAAACTCACTCGCATGGCCTACTGTCGCAAGTAAGATTTGTTACCACATTCTTTATGGCCTATCAATTCGTTACCATTTGTTGTCTCCCATATCGTTCGTTAGTTCCCCCTACGGAACCTACGAATCAAACATTGTCCTTATACTGCTTGCTTAAGGGTAAACCTTTACCACCATGTAACCTCGACCCAGCAACCTGACACCTGTTGAGACCCTTGTAACCATGCAAAATCATCTCAGCAGCCTGACACTCTTGTTGATATGCTTGCAAAACGCAATATCGTCTCAGCAACCTCTCACTCATCAAAAAACCTTTGCCACCACGCAATCTCGGTCTAGCAACTGGACACCTGTTGAGACCCTTGCAAAACGCAACATCGTCTCAGCAACTTCTCACTTGTCAAAAAATAAATAAAATAAAAAATAATAATAAAAAAATAAATAAAAATAAAGATAACATTTTTAAAAAAACCTTTGCCACCACGCAATCTCGACCTAGCAACCGGACACCTGTTGAGACCCTTGCAAGCATGCAAATATATATATTAATACAAATAAAAAAAAATAAAAATAAAGAAATAAAGAAATAATTTAAAAAAATAAAGAAATAATAAATAAAACCCCCTTTGTCACCACGTAATCTCGGCCCAGCAACCTGAGACCTGTTGAGACCTTTGCAACCACGCAAAATTGTCTCAGCAGCCTGACACCCTTGTTGAGACCCTTGCAAACGCAATACCATCTCAGCAGCCTAACATTCCTCGAGACCCTTGCAACCATGCAATACCGTCTCGAGCAACCTCCCACTCATCAAGACCTTTGTGACCACGCAGTCTCGCCCCAGGAACCTTACATTCATTGAGACCCTTGCAGCCAGACAAATCATTTTAGCAGCCTGAAACTCTTGTTGAGACCCTTGCAAACGCAGTATCGTCTCAGCAGCCTCACACTCATCGAGACTCTTGCAAACGCAATATTGTCTCTGCAAACCCGACACCCACTGAGACCCTTGCAGTCATGCAATATTGTCTCAGCAGCCTGACACTCATTTGAGACCCTTGCAAAACGCAATATCGTCTCAACAACCTCACACTCGTCTAAGACCTTTGCGACCACACAATCTCGTCTCAGCAACCTGACACCTGTTCAGACCCTTGCAGCCATACAAAATCGTCTCAGCAGCCTGACACCCATTTGAGGCCCTTGCAAAACGCAGTATCGTCTCAGCAACTCCAAACTCGTCAAGACCCTTGCAAACACGCAATATCATCATTTAAAAAAAGAAAAAAAAAATTAAAGAAAAATAAATAAATAAAAAACCTCATGCGTATCGAGACCCTTGCAATCACGCAATATCATCTCAGCAGCCTGACATTAACTGAGACCCTTGCAGCCACGCAATACCGTCTCAGCAACCTGACACTCACTGAGACCTTTACAACCACGCAATATCGTCTCACACAACCTCATACTTTTGGAGACCCTTGCAACCACGCAATACTGTCTCAGCAACCTGACTGAGACCCTTGCGACCACGCAATATCGTCTCAGCAAACCGGACTGAGACCCTTGCAACCACGCAATGCCGTCTCAAAAACAAACCTTCATACTCATCCAGACCCCTGCAACCATGTAATATCGTCTCAGCAACCTGACACTCACTGACACCCTTGGAAACACGCAATATTGTCTCCAGCAGTATAAAACACTTTGCGGCACACATCTATGTGCAAACCCACATACAAACTAACTTGCAAACACACCTCAGTGGCAAACAATCAGCCGCATAAACACGCAGCGGCACCTAGTTGGCCATTCATCTCCAGTGGCACGCGGGCCACTCATCTTTTCTCTGTCTTTCTCCCTGAGGTTAGTTCAGGTTTCCATCCAGCACCAGGTTGGACTTTATCTCCATAGGTAAAAAAATTGGAGGAGAAGAACATACAGTTTGCATCTTCACCAGGGTCAGTCGCATGACGGGGTGAGCCAGTTCATTTCAGGCAAAGTCACACCAGGCCCGCCGTCAGACAGTTATCCACCACCTCGATGACTTCCTGCTCATTGAACAACCAGGCACACCACCGGCAGATATAGACAGGTTGAGAATAGTGTTCAGCTCAATGTGCCCATAGCTGAGCATAAAGTGGAAGGCCCGGCACACTCTATCACCTTCCTAAGTGTCATTCCGGACACGCGCTCCATACACGCTAGCGTGCCTCCCGACAAACCAGCCCATACCAGGACAGTTATCCATTACTTCCCCCGGTCACCAAGGTGCACCATAAGGCAGTTGCAATCCTTACTAAGGATGCTGAACTTCACGATGAGGATTGTTCCTCAAGGACGGTCCTTTATATCACAGCTTTTCGTTTTTCTCACACCAATGCAAAATCCAGACTAAGTTCTCAAGCTAGACCAAGCAGCAGTAGCAGACTTAGCTATGTGGGACAAGTTCCTCACCAGCTGAAAGGAACGGCATTTCAATGTCCATCCCGGCAGTGTCAGCTGAGCCACCGCGGGTGGTCACCGATGCCGCAGCCTCCACGGGCTTCGCGGCCATTTCTGGCTGCCACTGGTTCGCCGAACCTTAGCCCCCAGAAACTCTCTTAAATTTCTATAAAGAGAAGTAAGCTGCGCGTCAAACAACAAATGACAAAAATATGCGAATGAAGGGATCCGTGATGGGTCCATACATAAATCAAAAAACAAATAACATTGGTGCCAATGAGAGTGACAGAGTAACTAAAGAACATTGACCAGCGAATCATTAAAAAATAAATAGATACAAAATAAAATAAAGTCTGCGAGTGTGAATTCAGTGATTGTTCAGTAAAGGGGAAATAAGGCTTCTTAGGCACGCAGATAACACCCTGTGATGTGATCCACCACCGTATAAATTGCACGCTTACCAGAGGGCAAGCTTGTGTAAGCTTGTAAAGCAGCCTGATGTCCAATCTGTAGTACCGTCACAGCATGGCTTCACAGTGTAGAACCAGAGACAAACAGGATGACTCCATCCAGTAGGCATGTGGGGCAGTCTGTCAGTAGTACACTGATAAGGTTATCCCTCTCCTCCTGTCTTTATGTCCATCTGATTGGTGTAGTCCCTCTTTTTTCCAGTCTGAATGTTACTGTGTGTAGGTGATTACAGGAGGCAGAAACTCATGATCTCCAAATTATAAGAGATCATGAAAAGCGTAGAACACATAGGGCTCCATTCTGATAACAAATTCCTTTAGGAATTACATTTCTGCTTTCACCCAGTGTTCATCACTCTTCCAAGCTGTATCCCATCGTGGCAGCTGCCCAGGTCTGGGGCCACATTTGAACAAGACAGACAGTGCTCTTCACCACGGAAAATTAGGCCACGGCTGACATCATCATTAAAAGTAGATCCAAGTCACTCCCCATCATGTCCTTCCTGCGCAGGCTCGCGCAGCTGTCACTCTGTCACCAGTTTAATATCTTTCAACCCTACTTTTCCAGCAGGAGCCTGGAGCTGACCCAACAACTACTCCTTTCCCACCCTGGTTGTTGCTGATGGACGGAAGTCGCATCTTGCCAACCCAACCCCAGCTCATTAACCACTCTTTGGCATGCAACACACTGAAGGCCTATTGCACTGCTTGGAATACTTACCGCAAGTTTTTGGCCTCTTGCGCTGGAGCAGCGATAGACATGTCCTAGCCTTTATATCGTATTGCCATACGTAGTGGCCCTTTCTCACAATACTATCAGGCTATACCTAGCCGGCGACCAGCATTTCCTATCCTTACAGGACACCAGTAAACCGTCAGTATTCTCGGCCCATGCAGTCAAGTCCCTCCTACAGGGCATACTGAAGCACCAACCTGTAGTCAGTGGCAAACGCCTACCTATCACGAGTGCCCTCTTCAGAGACATGTCTGAAATCCTTACTCGTTCTCCATTTGGGGCTTTAATCAGCCTAGTCGTCCAAGCGGCCATCTACCAGGCCTTCTACGGTATCCTACGACCTAGTTAATTTACCATCAGTGGCTCCGGCAGTCAGACACTGCTTCGACGTCACGTGACTTGCTTTTGAACCATTACACCCTTCATCTCACAGTCTGCAAAATGCAAAGAACCGGGTTGACATCAACCTGTTTTAGACTAACAACGCCTGGTGCCCAGTGACAGTGCTCAACCAACTACTGTCCCATCTACCCAGCAATCTGATGGTAGCTGGTTGCTACCCTTTCTAACCAGCCCCCTGAGTGGCAGCCAGTTTATTAAGCATGTCAGGATCCCCCTAAGCAACTTGGGCTTCAACCCCAGTCAATTCTCTCGACATTTCCTTCCGGATTGCAGCAGCCTCAGCTGCCTCCGAGTGTACCAGACCATGTAATCAAGAAACTAGACCGATGGAAGTCCGCTTGTTTTGCCACATACATCCCAAATGGCACAAGCCTTCACCACGCTGGTTCAATAACCACAAGAATAAATAAAGAGTTATTCCCCTATCTGAGTCTTTTGGCCCCTTTTCTTGGCATACCGACCAGACCACCAAGGCACACTTCAGGTCTATTTATGTTGTAAGTAAGAATGCTGGGTGCGGAAGAAAGAATAAATACAAATGAAGACTCCCTACAAACAATTATGAAGTCTGAGAAAAAAAACACACAGCAATTATCTCTATATGATTCTCGTTTGGAGGGCTTGGAGAATCATCTCCGAAGAAATAATATTCGGGTGGTAGGTCTACCCGAATGGGCGGAAGGCAATAAGCCAGCTGAATTTATAGAAAGATGGCTTAAGGATACAATGGGAGGAGCGTGACCAAGATGGCAACCTGAGAGGACGCAGAAACCAGAGCTCTGATGGATACACTATACTTATCCTGGTGGATTTTTTGCCTTAAAAATACCCAGTTCTGTTCCGGATGTCATACAGGACAAGGCACGGGAAAAAAGCTCTGTTTCCCACAGACTGTGGAGAATATAACCCCGAAAGAGACTCCCCACGTGGTGAGCCGGTCTGGGAGTATGCGCAGCATGGCGTCACAGACCGAGATGGAGGAACAGACGGCGGAGAATCGGCTCGGCTTCCAGAAGGTGATGGCGGTGATTGCCTCCTGCAGGACATTGACAAGCTCCGCTCGTGGGTATTGGAGACGGAGCAGAGAGTCGGTCAGACTGAGGATATTGTGGGAGAGCAGGCAGTGTCCATCCGTACCCTCCAAACCAAAGTCCGAGCTGAGAACAGGAATAGGAGGAATAACCTCCGGATAGTGGGTATGCCGGAGGGAGTGGAGGGGAAGAATCCAACGGTGTTCCTGGAGGAGCTCCTACGAGCCATGCCACTGGCTGCTCAGTTCTCCCCCTACTTCACTGTGGAGCACCCTCACAGGATCCCCCCGGTCCCCGGACCACCTGGCTCTAACCCCCGCACCCTGATATTTCGAATGCTAAACTTCAGGGACCGGGATGAAATACTCAGAGCAGCTCGAAGAGCGGGTGAGTTGAAATATCAAAATGTGAAACTGCTATTTTTTCCGGACTACTCCCTTGAGACCCAAAAATTGCGAAGGTCCTTTGATCAGGTGAAAGTGGGGCTTCGGGCAAGAAATATCAAATACAGCGTCCTCTTCCCTGCTAAGTTGAGAGTACAGGATGGAGAATCGGTCAAATTTTTTACTTCATCTCGAGATGCCGCTACGTGGCTGGAGTCCCTGCCTCCCCTCCGTTAAGTGGAAAGATCACACTGCCTTCAACATTCTTTTAGGAACCTCCTTGTTCCATGTGCTTTTCTATATTTTTGTGATGCCTGCATTGAGACTCAATGTACACGGTCAAGTTTATTCCTCTCTCAATGGAGTCCATCCAGTGGTGCTCCCTGCTCTGGAAGTATCCAGCATAGATGTCTTCCTAACGTGGCTGCCGAATGCACTGTTTTTCTGCTGCTGTTATGCTGTTATGCTTATATGGATTGGGGCTGCATGGTACGGGGACCGTGACTGTTCATAGCCCCTGCAGCTCATCGACAATGATAGGGTCAAGCTACTAACGCATAGCCATCAACTCTGGATGCCTCATACATGCATGTGGATGGTTGTTATTAAATGCACAGCTACAGTTGGATGGCAGCCCTGCGTGGGTTACGTACTGCGGCCATAAGATGTTGCTGCCTACTAGATCCGCCTTAACTACTTGGGAGGCAGTCTGTGTGCCCTACGGAGGTCATATGGACATGTGCACTGTGTTTCCTTGGTCCTGCTGTAACGCGGATAGTATACACTCCTGCACCGGGGGAGTTATCCTTGCTCTGACTGACTCTGGCTGATCACTACCTGAGAAGCAGTTTATCCTCTTGCTGGCAGGCAATAACACTGGAGCGACACATCCCCCGGGTATGGAATAGACTTGTATCTACATTCTGACAAACCTGTTATACTTGAGTTATAATTGTCTGATATAAGGTTCCACATTTTTATAGGTAACTAAGCTGTATACCCCTGGAATTACCCCTGGAATCTCCCAGGAGAACTTTGATGCACCATTTAACCAGCATCTCTGTTGCTCTGTTTGAATCGTGAATCGAGTTTTTTTTTTTTTTTGGAAAATCTCCCAGCCCTACGTATAACCCCTATGATTGTTTCTATGTTTTGGTGTGTATGTTATTGTCTTTGTTTCTGTGTGAATGTCTTTATGTGTGCGTCTCTGTGTGCCTGTGTTGAATATTTATATGTATTGGCTTTTGTGCGTTTGTATGTCTTGGATGTTTTGTTTGTCATTGTTTGGCTATGATTATTTTTATGATCAGAAGTGTGTGTGTATGTCTATGTCTTACATATTAGTTAGTATACACCTTCTACTGGATTTTGGTTCATTAATCCTAAATTCTCTGGTCCGGTCTCCAAGCTGTACACTGCTTCTCCCTCTTTTCTCCTCTCTTTGTGCTATGGATATATTTTGTGAATTAATTATTATAACTGAAGTTAAAATGTATGAGGATATTGTCTTATGATTCCTTAAAAGGATGTAATAGTCTCATGGAATGTTAGAGGCCTGGGCACTCCGTCCAAGCGGCAAGCTATTTTTACATCATTGACAGGATTCTCACCTTCTATAATCTGCCTCCAGGAAACTCATTTACTTCCCTACACTTTACATTATTTAAGGAAAAAAGTTTAAAACTCATTTTCATTCGACATACACATCATACTCCAGAGGAGTATCTATACTTATAGCTAATACAATTGATTTCCAATGTAGGCAGGTTAAGAAGGATAGTAGGAGCACATATATTTTTTTAGACTGTTTATTGGCTGGACAAAGATGTGTATTGGCTAACATTTATATTCCTCCGCCCTATACTCTGGAAATACTGAAATAATTTATTGTGGTTTTTATCTGATAAATTAGATGGTTAATAACAGGTGATTTTAATAATTGTATGGTTCCATCAATGGATAAATTTTATCCATATGATAAGCAATATTCAGAAGGGACTACGGCCTTTGCTAAATATATAACGGGGATGGGGCTGTTTGATTTGTGGAGACTGCAAAATCCGTTGAGTAGGCAATTCTCATGCTACTCGAGCACACATAAAACCTTATCGTATTGCCATATCTTTGTGAGACTAAATATGAGGCAAGAGGCATATCAGTTCACTCTCCTCTGCTCTTATCTTTTCTTTTTAGGACTAACAAGGGGGACAAGTTATGGAAGGTTAATCCTTATTGGATTTCACTCTTCCCTCCAGAGGACATTAAATTAGAGATTACCACTTTCCAGCAAATAAATTTACGGTCTCGCCCTTAATTAATTGGGACGCACAGAAAGCCTATCTTAGAGGTCTGTTAATCTCACAAATATAAAAAAAATAAACAATTTAGAAAATGGGAAAAAAACCCTGGCTGACAACATGATGCAAGCTGAAGCTTCTTATGTATCCAACCGCAATAAAGACACTCAGATCCAATGGACAAATAGTCAAGAAAAATATGCATAAGTAGCCATTAAGAAAGCAGAAAATAAAAAGGTTCTTTTTGCAGCAACCTTATTTTGAGGGAGAAGGAACAGGACATATATTGACCTCTGTGGTAAAGACGTCCCTCATCCCTTATAACTGAAAATCAATCTTCAGCACATGGAAAGACTAACACTACCCCAGAGATCTTAGAGGTGTTGCCCCCCTCGATGAATGAAGCTGTGATTATCTCTATCCTGAAACCAGGTAGAGATCCAACTAGGCCCGATTCATATCGCCCAATCTCGTTGTTTACATTAGATGTTAAACTTTTGGCAAAGGTAATGGCAACCAGACTCTCAAAGTGCATTGGCAAATTGATACATCGTGATCCGTCAAAGTTTATCCCTAATAGATCAACAGCTAACAATATTAGACGATTGTTTCTAAATCTACAAATACCCATAGACAATACAGGAAATAGAGCTATTGTGTCTTTGGATGCGACCAAAGCATTTGATAGTATAGAGTGGGACTTCCTATGGATCTGCCTAAAAAAATTTGGAATAGGACCAAATTTTATAAAGTGGATACAACTGTTATATAGTGCTCCGAGTGCAAGAGTACAGATTAATAGAGCCACATCCTTAACATTTTTGTTGAAAAGAGGAACAAGACAGGGTTGTCCCCTGTCTCCGCTCCTTTTTGCAATGGCCGTAGAACCCCTGGCGGAGGCTATTTGTGAGTGTCCAGATATTGTGTGATTTTGGAGATGTAGGGGCGAGGAAAAAATAGCTCTCTTCGCAGATGATGCCCTAGTGTTTCTAGGAGATACATATACATCTTTGTCTACAGTTATTTCACTTATCAATACTTATGGTACATTCTCAGGATTTAAAATAAACTGGGATAAATCCGTAATGATACTTATCGACCCTATTGACCCGATACAATTGGAACTCCCACACCAGGATCGCCAGATGAAGTATGTATCATCATTTAAGTATTATGGGGTGATAATTACACCAAATGTCAGTGAATATATAGATAAAAATATACTTCCCCTTGTAGGTAAATTTAGGCAACAAGGTAAAACCTGGTGCAAATTTTCATTGACTATGATAGGGAGAGCAAACCTGGTGAAAATGGTATGGCTGCTCCAATTGTTATATCTATTACACAACTGCCCAGTCTGGTTGACATTAAAGGGGTTGTAAAGGTAAAAATTTTTTCACCTTAATGCATTATATGCATTAAGGTGAAAAAACTTTTGACAATACCGCCGCCCCCAGCCCCCCCGTTTTACTTACCTGACACCTCGAATCTCCGCTGCTCGTTCCCGTCATCTCTATTGCAGCTCAGCCTGGTCGCTGATTGGCTGCAGTGGATGGATTGAAAGCAGCGCAGCCATTGGCTCGCGCTGCTGTCAATCACATCCGATGACGCGGCGCGCCGGGGGGCGGAGCCGAGTGATACAGTGAGCGGCTATAGCCGCCGGCTGTATCACGGGAGCGCGCCCGCAAGAACTAACCACCATGCGAGGGAGCTCGCATTAAGGTGGATAGTTCTTGCGGGGAGGAGCTGAAACAGCCGCCGAGGGACCCCAGAAAAGCAGGTTCGGGGCCACTCTGTGCAGAACGAGCTGCACAGTGAAGGTAAGTATAACATGTTTGTTATTTTTAAACAATAAAAAAATTACCTTTACAACCCCTTTAAAATTATTTAGGGCAATAGACGCGACCTTCAGAGATCTTATATGGAAATATGGAAAACCAAGAATTAAACTATAAACTCTGCAACAAGAAAAAGATAGAGGGGGAATAGCAGTCCCTAATTCAAGATTATACTTCATGGCAGCACAACTTCAACACTGGTGTGGATGGGAGGAGTTAGATATGCAAGATCCTATACAGAATATTCTAATGACCCAATTTAAACCCTCATCATTGGTACAGCAAATAGTCTCCCACCATTTTTTTAAGAAGAGAAGGATTTCAACTTTTTCCTTAATCCATAGATTATGGGAAACAATACGTACCATTACGCACCAAAAGGGATATACAAGACACATACCAATATGGGACAACTATTATTTATCCGAGTTAAACAAACTACCAGAATTTTTAGAATGGAAAAAAGCAGGGTTGACTTTTCTCTATCAATTGTTTGAAGGGGATAAGCTATTACCCTTTAATATATTGAAAGACCGTTTTTAGTTGTCAAATAGTAATTTCTATCAGTATTTACAAATACAACACGCTTTACAAAGCCAGACCTTAATATTCCAACTACAATACAATCCATCAGAGATTCTGTCGAAGGCAATTTCAGTACGGTCTATGAAACAAGGACTAATAGGGCACCTCTACCTGATTCTGCAAAATGCAGAGAAGGTAGATGGTCAGGTGAATAGTCTTATCCATTGGCAAAAAGACCTGACAAATCTTAGTCAAGAGGAATAGAAATGGGCTATGGAGGTTCTACCTGAGATATCTATTTCACCATCTCAGCAATTGACCCAGATTTTTATATTACACAGAAGCCACTACACTCCACAAAAATTATATGCCTGTGGAAAATATACATCGCCCTTATGTCCGCGATGCGCCATATCGAATGGTTCCCTTATTCATATGCTGTGGCGCTGTTCTAAGCTCCACAGATACTGGGAGAAAGTGTTTTTGACCCTAAATACAATATGTCGGACAGAAATAATAAGTACCCCAAAAATAGCAATATCAGGAATAACTAGAAAATGCATTTCCTGGGGAAAATGCGTGGGAATGCTGAATAGCTAAATTGCTAAAATGGCCGCCATCAAAATTGCCCCATCATACTGCCATCAAAACTGCCCCATTAGAATTGCCCCATCAAAATTGTCCCCATTAAAACTGCCCCATCATATTGCCACCATAAAAACTGCCCCATCAGAATTGCCCCATCAAAACTGCCCCATCATATTGCCACCATCAAAACTGCCCCATCATATTGCCACCTTTAAAACTGCTCCATTAAAATTGTCCCCATCAAAACTGCCCCATCATATTGCCACCATGAAAACTGCCCCATCAGAATTGCCCTATCAAAACTGCCCCATCATATTGCCACCATCAAAACTGCCCCATCAGAATTGTCCCATCAAAACTGCCCCATCATATTGCCACCATCAAAACTGCCCCATCATAATTGCCCCATCAAAACTATCAGAATTGCCCTATCAAAACTGCCCCATCATATTCCTCTATTATAAATCAGTACATGGTGTGTCTGTCCCCTCCCCCGGACTCTGTAATCAGAGCTGAGATTCTCCAGCCACCTCCCCCCTGTGTACAACAGAAGCTTTGGTAACCATGGCAACAAAACAAACACAGTACACTCTGATTAATGGCTAAAAATTCCTGAAATGACCTCTAAACAAAAAGCTTTTTCTCAAAAACTGTAAAAGATATCAAACTGAAAAGCTATAGCCAGATAGCTGAATATTTTGTGAACATTTTAAAGTTTGTTTGGCGTCTGTAGGTGAAAGTATGAAGGAGCTGAAACTTTTGGGAGCGGAAGAAGATTTTAAGGATCTGAAGCATGCTCCCATTGACTTCAATGTTAAAAAAGTGATAAAAAGCTTAATATTTTAAAAAGTATAAATGGTAGAAAAAAAGTTGAAAAAGTCCCATCATCAGCTGAAAGAGACGAACATTTTAATAGTTGAATGGTTTTAATAGCTGAAAGTATGCAGAAGTTACGCAGAGCCAAAAAACGTATGGAATAAAATTAAAATTAAAACTAGAAAATGCATTTCCTGGGGAAAATGCGTGGGAATGCTGAATAGCTGAATTGCTAAAACGGCCGTCATCAAAACTGCCCCATCATACTGCCATCAAAACTGCCCCATCAGAATTGCCCCATCAAAATTGTCCCCATTAAAACTGCCCCATCATATTGCCACCATCAAAACTGCCCCATCAGAATTGCTCCATCAAAATTGTCCCATCATATTGCCACCATCAGAATTGCCCCATCAAAACTGCCCCATCATATTGCCACCATCAAAACTGCCCCATCATATTGCCACCGTCAAAACTGCCCCCATCATATTGCCATCAAAACTGCCCCATTAGAATTGCCCCATCAAAATTGTCCCCACCAAAACTGCCCCATCATATTGCCACCATCAAAACTGCCCCATCAGAATTGCCCCATCAAAACTGCCCCATCAGAATTGCCCTATCAAAACTGCCCCATCATATTGCCACCATCAAAACTGCCCCATCAGAATTGCCCCATCATATTGCCACCATCAAAACTGCCCCATCATAATTGCCCCATCAAAACTGCCCCATCATATTCCTCTATTATAAATCAGTACATGGTGTGTCTGTCCCCTCCCCCGGGCTCTCTAATCAGAGCTGAGATGCTCCAGCCACCTCCCCCCCTGTGTATAACAGAAGCTTTGGTAACCATGGCAACAAAACAAACACAGTACACTCTGATTAATGGCTAAAACTTCCTGAAATGACCTCTAAACAAAAAGCTTTTTCACAAAAACTGTAAAATATATAGCCAGATAGCTGAATATTTTGTGAACATTTTAAAGTTTGTTTGGCGTCTGTAGGTGAAAATATGAAGGAGCTGAAACTTTTGGGAGCGGAAGAAGATTTTAAGGATCTGAAGCATGCTCGAATTGACTTCAATGTTAAAAAAAAGTGCTAAAAAGCTTAATATTTTAAAAAGTATAAATGGTAGAAAAAAAGTTGAAAAAGTCCCATCATCAGCTGAAAGAGACGAACATTTTAATAGTTGAATGGTTTTAATAGCTGAAAGTATGCAGAATTTACGCAGAGCCAAAAAACGTACGGAATAAAATTAATAAAATTAAAAATAAATAAAATCGAATAACAATAGTGGGACTGCTAAAGCATTCCCATTAACTAGAAAATGCATTTCCTGGGGAAAATGCGTGGGAATGCTGAATAGCTGAATTGCTAAAACGGCCCCCATCAAAACTGCCCCATCATATTGCCATCAAAACTGCCCCCATCATTTTGCCATCAAAACTGCCCCCATCATAATTGGCCCATCAAAACTGCCCCATCAGAATTGCCCCATCAAAACTGCCCCATCATATTGACACCATGAAAACTGCCCCATCAGAATTGCCCCATCAAAACTGCCCCATCAGAATTGCCCCATCAAAACTGCCCCGTCATATTGCCACCATCAAAACTGCCCCATCAGAATTGCCCCATCAAAACTGCCCCCATCATATTGCCACCATCAAAACTGCCCCATCATATTGCCACCTTTAAAACTGCTCCATAAAAATTGTCCCCATCAAAACTGCCCCATCATATTGCCACCATCAAAACTGCCCCATCAGAATTGCCCCATCAAAACTGCCCCATCATATTGCCACCATCAAAACTGCCCCATCAGAATTACCCCATCAAAACTGCCCCATCATATTCCTCTATTATAAATCAGTACATGGTGTGTCTGTCCCCTCCCCCGGGCTCTGTAATCAGAGCTGAGATGCTCCAGCCACCTCCCCCCTTGTGTATAACAGAAGCTTTGGTAACCATGGCAACAAAACCAACACAGTACACTATGTTTAATGACTAAAATTTCCTGAAATGACCACTAAACAAACAGCTTTTTCACAAAAACTGTAAAAGATATCAAACTGAAAAGATATAGCCAGATAGCTGAATATTTTGTAAACATTTTAAAGTTTGTTTGGCGTCTGTAGGTGAAAGTATGAAGGAGCTGAAACTTTTGGGAGCGGAAGAAGATTTTAAGGATTTCAAGCATGCTCCCATTGACTTCAATGTTAAAAAAAGTGTTAAAAAGCTTAATATTTTTAAAAGTATAAATAGTAGAAAAAAAGTTGAAAAAAAAGTCCCATCATTAGCTGAAAGAGACAAACATTTTAATAGTTGAATGGTTTTAATAGCCGAAAGTATGCAGAAGTTACGCAGAGCCAAAAAACGTATGGAATAAAATTACAATGAAAAATAAATAAAATCGAATAACAATAGTGGGACTGCTAAAGCAGTCCCACTAATTCCAGTTGGAGCCTTACCTGTAGAGATGTATATAATGTGGACTAGATCCCTCTATCTTGCCCGTAAGCTCATCTTACAAAAGTGGATAGCAACAACTCCACCAATCTATAAACAATGGTAATCAAATAAATCATATATTAAAAAGAGAACGACTAGCATATAAACACAGAGGAGTTCCCCAAAAATTCAATAAAATATGGTCCTTTTGGCTTGACTCTAGTAATTTGTTTTATGATGGTCTATGTGGGGAGGTTGGAGAGGAGGAGGGGGAGATGGGTGAGGGAGAGGAGATTGACTTATAATAAATTAAGAAGCGTAGAATAGTATAATATAAATGGAAATAGAATCCTATATAGAGGTGCATGTCTGCTGTTGTTTTGTTTTGTTAAATGTTCTTTGTAAAATAGATATCTATTATAGTGTCTGATCGATCTAATCTCTATCTATTTGTACTTAGAAACTAAATGAAATGCTTATAACTTATATGCTTATCACCAATTCTCTCTTGGTCATAGGGCCATGACCATAAATAAGAAGGTCAGTATGGTGGCCTGAATTTATGGGAGGAGCCCGGAGTGTATTTAAGCAGCCCACTCGCCCATGCACTATGTCAGTTCAGTGTGCGATACCCTCCCGCCCTTGCCTTTTTCAGGGCACTTCTCAGCACATCCTTCTTCATAAACTACCTATTACTTACCTTGGATATGCCCCCCTTGCTTGGCATACTGACCAGACCACCAAGGCACACTTCAGGTCTAATTATGTTGTAAGTCTTGTCACATGTTTATGTGATCCACATCTCTCTCGGTCATAGGGCCACGACTATATATATATATATATATATATATATATATATATATATATATATATATATATATATAGGTATTATTATTGTATTATTATTTCCATTTGATGCTTAATTGCTTTCTATTTTATTGCAACACAGCACAAACAAAAGCACTGGATTTGTACTCTAATGTCATTCCAAAAGGTATATGCAAATAATTTTGAAGGTTTTTAACAATTTTAAAAATAGGCACATTCATACCTTTTCATTTTAAAAAGCAGGTATTCGCACATGCAGTTTTAGATACACTTCCTTGATTTTTATATTCATTATTGTGCTTTGAACAGCATTTTAGTGCATTTGAAATTCAATTTATGTAATAGTACTACAAATATGAATCTAAATCTAAAAGATATGTAAATGCACTTAAAATCCTTAAATCAGAACCAGCACAAATAAAGACCCACAACAGAAAGGATCGGGCAACACACCAGTGGCGTGGAAACATCCAGTAAGATTTAATGAGCACACAGAAAGAACAAGACACTAGGGTTGCATCGATACCGATACTAGTATCAGTATCGGTGCCGATACCGAGCATTTGCACAAGTACCACAACTGCGAACTCTAGGAACCAAGAGACGTCGCGCAAAGGAGTTGGAGGTGTCACGCGCTCACTCCCAGCAGTCAGTGGGCGGAGAGAAGGCAAGCAACTGGCAGGGAAATTATTACACTGTGAGCTGCTGCTGCCCTGTGAATGTGTGAAACAAGATATGCAGGTGAATGATTTCACACTTTCACTTCATTTATTTCCTCCGTCTACTCTTCATTAATTCAAAATGCTGAAGCGGCAAAATAAGCAACTCAATATATATATATATTAGGGTTGCTACCTTTTCTTCAAGCCAAACCCGAACACTTCAGCGGGGCTTGGCATTTTTTTTGTAGCATACACAATGAGATTGTAAAATACCTGGGACACCTCTGTGTGCCCTAGGGGAGTAGTAATGCGGCACGCGCAGCGGTGAACAGAGGGTGTAGCCAATTGCATATAGTGCAGGTGTGTAATGTACAATATAGTGTATATAGTGCAGGCGTGTGTAATGTGCAATATAGTGTGTATATAGTGCAGGAGTGTGTAATGTACAATATAGTGTATATAGTGCAGGAGTGTGTAATGTACAATAAAGTGTATATACAGCAGTGGTGTGTAATGTACAATATAGTGTATATAGTGCAGGAGTGTGTAATGTACAATATAGTGTATATAGAGCAGGCGTGTGTAATGTGCAATATAGTGTGTATATAGTGCAGGAGTGTGTAATGTACAATATAGTGTATATAGTGCAGGAGTGTGTAATGTACAATATAGTGTATATAGTGCAGAGTGTGTAATGTACAATATAGTGTATATAGAGCAGGCGTGTGTAATGTGCAATATAGTGTGTATATAGTGCAGGAGTGTGTAATGTACAATATAGTGTATATAGTGCAGGCGTGTGTAATGTACAATATAGTGTATATAGTGCAGGCGTGTGTAATGTACAATATAGTGTATATAGTGCAGGCGTGTGTAATGTACAATATAGTGTATATGTATTGTGTAATGTTTGGTGGGGAGCCTCCCAGTGTAATTTTGGGGGGTGGGGGGAGGTCTCCTGGTGTAGTATGGGGGGACAGGGGAGAGGAGGAGGGGGGCTGACAGAGGGGAACTGACAAAGGAGGGGGCTGACAGAGAGGAAGAGGGGGCTGACAGAGAGGAAGAGGGGGCTGACAGGGGCTAACAGAGAGAAGAGGGGGCTGACAGAGAGGAAGGAGGGCTGACAGAGGAGAGAGGGGCTGACAGAGAGGAAGAGGGGGGCTGACAGAGAAGAAGAGGGAGGCTGACAGAGAGGAAGAAGGGGGCTGACAGAGAGGAAGGGGGGCTAACAGGGGCTAACAGAGAGGAAGAGGGGGCTGACAGAGAGGAAGGGGGGCTAACAGGGGCTAACAGAGAGGAAGAGGGGGTTGACAGAGAGGAAGGGGGGCTAACAGGGGCTAACAGAGAGGAAGAGGGGGCTGACAGAGAGGAAGAGGGGGCTGACAGAGAGGAAGAGGGGGCTGACAGGGGCTAACAGAGAGAAGAGGGGGCTGACAGAGAGGAAGGGGGGCTGACAGAGGAGAGAGGGGCTGACAGAGAGGAAGAGGGGGGCTGACAGAGAGGAAGAGGGGGGCTGACAGAGAGGAAGAGGGGGCTAACAGAGAGGAAGGGGGGCTAACAGGGGCTAACAGAGAGAAGAGGGGGCTGACAGAGGAGAGAGGGGCTGACAGAGAGAAGAGGGGGCTAACAGAGAGGAGAGGGGGGCTGACAGAGAGGAGAGGGGGGCTGACAGAGAGGAGAGGGGGGCTTACAGAGAGGAGAGGGGGGCTGACAGAGAGGAGAGGGGGGCTTACAGAGAGGAGAGGGGGGCTGACAGAGAGGAAGAGGGGGCTGACAGAGAGGAAGAGGGGCTAACAGAGAGAAGAGGGGGCTGACAGAGAGGAAGAGGGGGCTGACAGAGAGGAAGAGGGGGCTGACAGAGAGGAAGAGGGGACTGACAGAGAGGAAGAGGGGACTGACAGAGAGGAAGAGGGGGCTAACAGAGAGGAAGGGGGGCTAACAGGGGCTGACAGAGAGGAAGAGGGGGCTGACAGAGAGGAAGAGGGGGCTGACAGAAAGGAAGAGGGGGCTGACAGAGAGGAAGAGGGGCTAACAGGGGCTAACAGAGAGAAGAGGGGGCTGACAGAGAGGAATGGGGGCTGACAGAGAGAAGAGGGGGCTGACAGAGAGGAATAGGGGCTAACAGAGAGAAGAGGGGGCTGACAGAGAGGAAGGGGGGCTAATAGAGGAGAGAGGGGCTGACAGAGAGAAAGAGGGGGCTGACAGAGAGGAGGGGGCTAACAGAGGAGAGGGGGCTGACAGAGAGGAGGGGGGGGGCTGACAGGGAGGAGGGGGGCTGACAGGGAGGAGGAGGGAGGCTGACAGAGAGGAGGGGGCTAACAGAGGAGAGGGGGCTGACAGAGAGGAGGGGGGGGCTGACAGGGAGGAGGGGGGGCTGACAGGGAGGAGGGGGGGGCTGACAGGGAGGAGGAGGGAGGCTGACAGAGAGGAGGGGGGGGCTGACAGGGAGGAGGGGGGGCTGACAGAGAGGAGAGGGGGGGCTGACAGAGAGGAGGGGGGCTGACAGGGAGGAGGGGGGCTAACAGAGAGGAGAGGGGGGCTGACAGAGAGGAGGGGGGCTGCCGCTGCAATCATACCTTTGGTTTCCAGCATCCCGCTGTGCTGACAAGGTCTCGGGCTCCCCTGTCACCTCTCGTCTCCCACGGTCCCCAGCTGTGGTGGAGCAGGAAGAGGGAGAGGCCGAGGCTCCATGAGATGAGGACCGTGAGCAGGGGCGGACTGATAACTCATGGGGCCCCTGGGCAATAGGAGATTATGGGGCCCCCGGGCAATAGGAGATTATGGGGCCCCCAGGCAATCAGAGATTATGGGGCCACACAGTATACACACACACAGTATACAATCACACAGTATACACATACATGTACACACAGTATATACAGACAAATGTAAAAAAAACACAGATTTATACATACTGTCCCTGGTTTTACTGAGGCTGGCAACCCTGATGGGGCCCCCTAGTGGCCCAGGGCCCTCAGGCAGTGCCCGAGTGGCTCAATGGTCAGTCCACCCCTGACCGTGAGGTCGGTCGGAGCTCGCGGCTGCTCGCCTCTTACATAGACAGGCTACACCGGCGGTCTGTGATATGGAGCGCCGCACAGCCGCCCCGGCCACATAATAAATACAGAGCTAAGAGGCGGAGGACGGGACACAGACAGAGGGACTGGATATTAGTTGTGCCCGGGTTTCCAGGGGACAGAAACCCGGGCACAAGTTGCCAAACCCGTACTGTCCGGGTCAATCCCGTACAGGTGGCAACCCTAATATATATACCTCAGTATAGGCTGAACACTGTGACTCCATAGCATAATTATTTTATATCCACAGTTCTGCTGAACTTTTCCAGGAGAATTACATCCAGACAAATTAAATTGGCACAGGTGAGCATCTAGAATCACTGGTATCAAATCACATAATTTACACGTACAGGCTTGTTCCAAGATAAATTGTCAAATTTCGTTTGCATGCTAAAAATATACTGATGTCATACTCTGCTTATTAAATAAAGAATTTATGTATTCTTATATGCAGAGCCAATCAGAATTCACTTTATTAAAGGCAGACCAGTACAACACGAACTCTGACTTGTGACTTTGGGGTTCTACCCTTAAAGTTAACCTAGCACTTTTCATGTTAGGTATATACACACTAAGTAATATGTATGTATGAGGCTGGTAACATACTTCTTGCTTGATGCATTTGTCATTTAAATCAGGGGTCTCAAACTCAAATTACATGAGGGCCACATGACAAGTTTTCATATCCCATGGGGTCCACATGCAAACTTTCAAACTTCAAAAACAATAAACAGTTGTAGTTACCACTTGCTACCAGTCACTGCTTACTGCCAGATACTTGGCAGTGTTTGCTCTGTGTTAGATGAGCCAAGTTTGCTTTAAGTGAGATAGCAGTTGAGACCCTAACAACAGCCTGAAGGTGGCCATCAATTAGCCTAGACCTGGTTCTAGATTTATTAAAGCTCATAGTGGAGAATAATTTTTCACACAGGTATGTACTGCCAAATAAGCACATGACACGTTTGAACAGTTTGGACAGCTCTGGAAAAGTAGCTGGTAACTCTCTCAAAAACTGAGCTATCATTTCTGTGTTTCCCTGTGCATCTCTGAACTTGGCTTTGAGGTCAGTGCTGCATTGCAGATCTGTAAGTTCCATTTGCAGCACATCTGGAGCACTGTTCACATCAAAGGAAAATGGGTCTGCAAACATCTGGAAAGTTGCATTGTGGATAGCAAATTAAGAAAACCGCTGATCAAATTCCTGTTGAAGTTTCTCCATGGCAGTGACATACAATCTTGCTTGTTTGTAGGTGACCAAATACTTATTTTCCACCATAATTTGCAAATAAATTCTTTCAAAAATCAGACAGACAATGTAATTGCCTGGATTTGTTTCCACATTTTGTCTCTCATAGTTGAGGTATACCTATGATGACAATTACAGGCCTCTCTCATCTTTTTAAGTGGGAGAACTTGCACAATTGGTGGCTGTCTAAATACTTTTTTGCCCCACTGTATTTATCGATACAAAGCACAGAAAGATCTTCACCCTTTCCTTCAAATACAGACTTGAATGTTGGAAAATGGCTGAGGTTTTTTTGGGTGAACTGTGTTTTCCATAATTGCAGCTTTAAGGTGAATGCTTTCACATTGTCAAAAGCCACAGTGACAAATTGGTTTGGGCCCTGCAGATTCAGATTCAGTTTGTTGAGCACGTGTGTCATATCAACCAAAAATGCTAAGTCCATGATCCACTTGGGATCATCAAGTACAGGAATATCCAGTCTTCCATCCATCAGAAATGTATTGATTTCCTGCCTTAGTTCAAAAAACCTCTTTAAGACATTGCTTCTGCTCAGCCAGCGTACCTCTGTAAAGTACAGGACATCACCATAAGCTGCTCCAATTTCCTCCAAAAAAGCACAAAATTGGTGGTGCTGTGAGCCCCTTGACCTGGTGTAATTAATACATTGCACCACAACTGGCATAACATTGTCAACTTTCAAGCATTTTCTGCAAAGTGCCTGTTGATGAATAATGCAGAGTAAAGCAATAGCAGGATCTGCATTCTCTTCTTCCAGTTTTCTTTGTATCAGCGCCACTAGGCCATTTTTTTTCCCAGTCATTGATGGGGCACCATCTGTGGTTATTCCAACCAATTTATCCCAAGGCAGGGCGGCACAATCAATTACATCACAGTGATGCTGAAATATGTTGCTGCCTGTAGTCTGTGCATGTATTGCAATTAAAGCGGGATTCCGGCCTAAAAAAATAAAAAAATAAATAAATTAAAAGTCAGCAGCTACAAACACTATAGCTGCTGACTTTAAATAAGTACTTACCTGTTCTGGGTGCCTGCGATGTCGGCCGTCCGAGGCCGACCTGTCCCTCGGCTCTCGGGTCCCGGCACCGCCATCCTAGGTAAGGGAAACAGGCAGTGGAGCCTTGCGGCTTCACTGCCAGTTTCCTACTGCGCATGCGCGAGCGGCGTGGCGCTCTGTGAATGGCCCCGTGGTGGTTCTGGGAACACACACAGTTCCCAGAAGACAACGGGGCCGCTCACCAAGGAGCAGAAGACGCCGTGGAAAAGGAAGAGGCAGATTAGGAAGACTGCCTAGCAACAAGGGTTTAGGTAAGTTTAACATTTTTTTTTTTTCAAATTTGTTTTTCATTTTTTTTTAGGATTTTTGGTGTAATGTTTTTTTTCAGGGTGGCCCTCCACTTTAAACTGAGCAACTCTTCATACACTTCAAACTGGTCATTAATTCCTCTGACAAATACAGCAAGCTGAGCAGTGTCATTTATGTCAGTGCTCTCATCAAGAGCCAGTGAATAGAAACAGAACTTTGTACCTTTATCGCACAATTGATCATATATGTTATCTGACAACTTACTGACCCTCTCTGCCACTGTATTTGCTGAGAGGCTGATGTTTCTGAACAGACTTGCTATCTTAGGACAAAAGATATCGGCAACCTTTACCATGCAATCTTTAAGAAACTGCCCTTCAGTAAATGGCTTTCCAGCTTTTGCAACTTGCTCACACACCACATCTTCAACTGCTGCATCACATTCCTTTTTTGCACGCTTAAAGAGATTTTGCTGCATGGACAGTGCTTTCTGAAGTTGGCCAATTTGTCTCTCCTTTCCTTTTCCCTCATACTTTGCATAATGATCAGCATGTTTAGTATTATAATGTCGCTTAAGGTTATAATCTTTCAGAACAGCAACCTTTTCATTGCAGATCAGGCAAGTAGCCATCTTATTAAACTCCACAAAAAAATAATCACTTGTCCACTTCTCTTGAAATTTCCTCTGTTCAGCATCAACTTTTCTTTTAGATTTAAAGGACATGATTATGGAGTATTACAAGGTCAGAGAAGACTGTCCACTTCCAGATGTAAATTTGCACTTTGTGCAATACAAGCTAAGGATATAATTAAAAAAAAAAACATGTCAGTAATCACTGTGGGGTTTATTTACTAAAGGCAAATCCAATTTGCACTACAAGTGCACTGCAAGTACACTTGAAAGTGCAATTGTAAGTGCAGTCACTGTAGATCGCTGTAGATCTGAGGGGAAGCTCTGCTGATTTTTTTTCATCCAATCATGTGCAAGCTAAAATGCTGTTTTTTATTTTCCTTGCATGTCTCCCTCAGATCTACAGCGACTGCACTTCCAAGTGCACTTATAGTGCAAAGTGGATTTGCCTTTAGTAAATAACCCCCAATGTGTGTATATGTGTGTGCTGAGCTTACAGATCCCCTTCTGAGAACTATTAACCTCCAGTACTGGTGTCAGTGGGCGCATTACTAAACCTAGCACTGGTGTCAGCAAATGCATTATTAAACCCAGCACCGGTGTCAGCAAACGCATTATTAAATCCTAGCATTGATGTCAGCAAACGCATTATTAACCTAGCACTGGTGTCAGCAAACGCATTATTAAACCCCCAGTACTGATGTCAGCAGATGCATTATTAAACCCAGCACTGGTGTCAGCAAACGCATTATTAAACCCCCAGCACTGGTGTCAGCAAACGCATTATTAAACCCAGCACTGGTGTCAGCAGACTCATTATTAAACCCAGCACTGGTGTCAGCAAACACATTATTAAAACCTCAGCACTGGTGTCAGCAAACGCATTATTAAACCCAGCACTGGTGTCAGCAGACGCATTATTAATCCCCAGCACTGGTGTCAGCAAACACATTATTAAACCCAGCACTGGTGTCAGCAAACGCATTATTAAACCCAGCACTGGTGTCAGCAGACTCATTATTAAACCCAGCACTGGTGTCAGCAAACACATTATTAAAACCTCAGCACTGGTGTCAGCAAACACATTATTAAACCCAGCACTGGTGTCAGCAAACGCATTATTAAACCCAGCACTGGTGTTAGCAAACGCATTATTACCCCAGCACTGGTGTTAGCAGATGCATTATTAACCCAGCACTGGTGTCAGCAAACGCATTATTAAACCCTAGCACTGGTGTAAGCAAACGCATTATTAAACCCCCAGCACTGGTGTCAGAAAACGCATTATTAAACACCCAGCACTGGTGTCAGCAGACGCATTATTAAACCCCAGCACTGGTGTCAGCAAACGCATTATTAAACCCCCAGCACTGGTGTCAGAAAACGCATTATTAAACACCCAGCACTGGTGTCAGCAAACGCATTATTAATCCCCAGCACTGGTGTCAGAAAACGCATTATTAACCCCCAGCACTGGTGTCAGCAAACGCATTATTAACCCAGCACTGGTGTCAGCAAACGCATTATTAACCCAGCACTGGTGTCAGCAAACGCATTATTAATCCCCAGCACTGGTGTCAGCAAACGCATTATTAATCCCCAGCACTGGTGTCAGAAAACGCATTATTAACCCAGCACTGATGTCAGCAAACGCATTATTAACCCCCAGCACTGGTGTCAGCAAACGCATTATTAACCCCCAGCACTGGTGTCAGAAAACACATTATTAATCCCCAGCACTGGTGTCAGCAAACGCATTATTAAACCCAGCACTGGTGTTAGCAGATGCATTATTAACCCCAGCACTGATGTCAGCAAAACGCATTATTAAACCCAGCATTACCCCCCACACTCCATAAATACCCCCCACACTTCACAAATACCCTCCACACTCCACAAATACCCCTCACACTCCACAAATACCCCTCACACTCCACAAATACCCCCCCACACTCCACAAATACCCCCCACACTGCACAAATAACCCCCACACTCCATAAATACCCCCCCACACTCCACAAATACCCCCCCACACTCCACAAATACCCCCCCACACTCCATAAATACCCCCCCACACTCCACAAATACCCCCCACACTCCACAAATACCCCCCACACTGCATAAATACCCCCCACACTCCATAAATACCCCCCACACTGCACAAATACCCCCCACACTGCACAAATACCCCCCACACTGCACAAATACCCCCCACACTGCACAAATACCCCACACACACAAATGTCTACCCCAGTCACCCCACTAAGGACTTGCCCCAGTGTGATGGCTCACTCACCTCTCCTCAAGTCAGCTCCTGGCTTCAACACAGGGCACCCAGAGAAGGACACAATCTCCCACCCTGAGGTGGCAGCAGGACCCTGGATCCGGGGCTCTGATCTATCATCAGTGCCTAGGTGGGCGGGGCGATGGGCGGATCCTTCCTTCGCTCTGTTCACTCTCTGGGCTGCAGCAGCGTGCAGCAGAGAGGACACAGGAAATGGAGACAAAGCTCTTTGGCGCCTCTCCCTCTGTAGTGCAAACCCGTCCAGGATCAGCCCTGCCTGCGGGCCATTTATAACCAGTCGGGCCGGTACTTAGAGACCACTGATTTAAATGAATGGAAACACATCCAAACTCCTGTCAATTTGTCCCAGATATACATTTATGTATCATAGTAACGTGCAGTAAAATGTACATTTTACTACACATTACTGCATAATACAATAACATGAGAAGTGTTACACACAGTCAAGTCTTGTTACACACAGCCAAATCAGTGCTGCCTATCAGTGCCTGCCCAAAAAAAAGTATCAGTAATCGGTATCAGCAGGTGATTGAAAAAAAGTATCAGTACTTGTACTCGGTCTTTAAAAAGTGGCAATGGTGCAACCCTACAAGACACACACCTGAAAACCTCCCAATTGAGGCCATACCCTTAAAAGGTTTCACCTCTTAGGCTGCATGTACACGGGACGCTGAGGCAAAGTCCTCAACTTTTTTTTTTGACACCTTGAAACCAGCGTTTAAAACGCCCATTTAGCCGCCTTTGCATGCTGTGTTTAGCCACGTTTTACTGTGTTTAGTTAAGATAACATCATAAGACCCTCCCCAAGCTCAAAAAACAGTATTATTTAACTATTTCAGCCAGTTTGTGAGACCAGAATGAGTAGCAGCAGCTGAGAGAGCAGAAGTGTACTTGTATTTAGCGTGTCACTTGCCACTTCGCCTGCCACAAGTTACGGATTGTCACTTGCCACACGTTGCGGATTGTCCACTTGCCACATTTCCTGCCACACGTTGCAGATTGTCCACTTGCCACGTCACCTGGCACACATTGCGGATTGTCCACTTGCCACGTCACCTGCCACAAGTTGCGGATTGTCATCTGCCACGTCACCTGCCACAAGTTGTGGCTTGTCCACTTGCCACATCACCTGCCACAAGTTGCAGATTGTCATTTGCCACGTCACCTGCCACAAGTTGCAGATTGTCCATTTGCCACGTCACCTGCCACACATTGCGGATTGTCACTTGCCACGTCACCTATCACAAGTTGCGGATTGTCATTTGCCATGTCACCTGCCACACATTGCAGATTGTTACTTGCCATGTCACCTGCCACAAGCTGCGGATTGTCCTCTTGTCACGTCACCTGCCACATGTTGCAGATTGTCCACTTGCCACGTCACCTGCCACAAATTGCGGATTGTCATTTGCCACCTCACCTGCCACAATTAGCAGATTGTCCACTTGCCATGTCACCTGCCACATGTTGCGGATTGTCACTTGCCACATCACCTGCCACAAGTTGCAGATTGTCATTTGCCACGTCACCTGCCACAAGTTGCAGATTGTCCACTTGCCACGTCACCTGCCACAAGCTGCGGATTGTCATTTGCCGCACATTGCGGATTGTCCACTCGCCACGTCACCTGCCACAAGTTGCAGATTGTCCACTTGCCATGTCACCTGCCACAAGTTGCAGACTGTCATTTGCCACGTCACCTGCCACAAGTTGCAGATCGTCCACTTGCCACTTCACCTGCCACACGTTGCGGATTATCACTTGCCACATCACTTGTCACAAGTTGCAGATTGTCATTTGCCACGTCACCTGCCACACATTGTGGATTGTCACTTGCCATGTCACCTGCCACAAGTTGCGGATTGTCCACTTGCCACGTCACCTGCCACAAGTTGCAGATTGTCCACTTGCCACGTCACCTGCCACAAGTTGAAGATTGTCCACTTGCCACGTCACCTGCCACAAATTGCGCATTGCCTACTTGCCACGTCACCTGTCACAAGTTGCGGATTGTCATTTGCCACTTCACCTGCCACACGTTGCGGATTGTCACTTGCACGTCACCTGCCACACATTGCGGATTGTCACTTGCCACGTCACCTGCCACATGTTGCGGATTGTCACTTGCCACGTCACCTGCCACAAGTTATGGGTTGTCCATTTGCCACGTCACCTGCCACAAGTTGCTTGTTCAAATTTAACAACATATGGGTCAAATTCCAATTATACTTCAGATAACAGCAATGCTAGGGGTGTATTGGATTGGATCAAGGGCTCATTAGGGTATATAAATGGTCTATGAATCATTGCAAGCAATTACAATTTCTTAAAATATTTTTTTTATGGTTTTTCATCATTTCGCATCATTTTTGAGATTTTTAATGTAAAAAAAACAAAACGCTTGTAAACGAAAACGTGGCTAAACGCTGATACCGCGTTTAGCCGTGTTTGGCGTCTGAAGCGTGGAAATCTTCAAAGAAAGGCTGTTAAACGCAACTGCCTAAAAATGACTGTAAACTAACCTGTGTACATGGTCACATAGGATAACATTGAATGAGTTCAGGGGCAGTTGAAAAAAACGTCCAACTGCCTCTGAACATCTGTTTAACAGCCTCAGTATACATGAGGCCTTACAGGGCTTAATCATAGCTGATTCATATGAATAAGCCATATGGGGGTGAAACATGTCAGCCCATGGCCTCAAGTTAAAGGTTTTCCTGTGTGTGTGCAGCTTGTTCTTTCTGTGTGCTTATTAAATCTTACTGGATGTTTCAATGTAACTAGTGTGCAGCCCAATCCTATATATTGTGTGTGGAGCGTAGAGTGGTGGTGGGCTCCTGGGCTCTGGCACCCAGCTGCACCACGGAACAGAGGATCACAATGGGCTTTGGAGCAGCAGCGCATATCTGGAGCATATTACGAATAATAATGCTATTCCTTGGGTGAAAGAGAACAAAAGAGAGTGTTATGTACCTGGTTTAAGCTTCAATCTGCTCATCATTTTAAATTATTTTGAACCTGCTTTATACAAAAGAAGCCCTTTTGTAAAAACACTTGTTACATTTAGATTAAGAGAGGTAAGCCGTAGTTGCATTTGAAAGAGATTTTAGGTTAAAAATATTACTCACATTGCTCCAGGAGAAGATAGATGATACCTGTTCAGTGGCTGACTTTAAAGTGAAAGTAAAAAAATTCTTTTGTTATATATGAACTGAAGTCTTTTATGAAATATGCTAAAGTTCAGTTTGTTAAAACTATGATAAAAGCTGACCTCCGCCTATGAAGTCAGTACACGTAATATAACATTGTAGAAAATTTTTTGCACTGCTTTACTGAGGGCTAAAATCATAGGCTGCATATAGGAGTTTCCTAACAATTTGAAAACAGGGCCCCTTTTATACTTTTTCCCATATTACCCTACATTTATAGTGGTAATAGTAAATTGTTATAAAGGGAATTCTCCAAAAGGAGATGAAAATAATGGCTCATGTAGCACTGTGCCATTGTTTCCATTACACCCCATGGAACTGAAAACCTGCAATGCCCTCTCCAGCCCTCAGCAGCTCACCCCTAGCATAGTGAGTTCCATCAAAAGGCTGCTACCTGCTTGGTAACGATCCCCAGCTCTTAGCTGGCCAGTTCCTTCGGGTGGTTGGCCAGCAGTTGCACCTGGCCAAGGAAACCAACTGGCTCGATATACCCAGCATCAGACCAATGGACACTGCAGGGAAAGTATTTTGTATGTAGGAATTCTGCAAGGAAGGGTCAGTGACCAGGACAGCAGCTCAAAGCTTGCAATTCTTACAAGTCCCCCCAGATATGGATCTCCTTATGTAAAATGTGAGAGGAAATCAACAAAGAATTACTGTCCAACACTGACAGAAGAACTGTTGCCCCTGTAGGAAGATCAGCACCACACAGGTTCAGACTGAGGGACAGATGATCCAGACCAAAGGGGATATGCAGGGTACAAATGGAAAAGACATGCTGGGCCCGGACTGAAGTAGATATGCAGCGGTCAGACTGAGTGGAATGTGCAGGGACCAAACTGAATAGGACATGCAGGGGTGTCTCGTATCTGTATGAGGAGCTCGAGATGATGAGGGTGGCCCCTTGCACAATTCCCTTCCAATCACTCCTGGAAGTGGAGACAGTGACTGCTAAGGCAGGAGAAGGGTGCAGATGTCAGGAGGTTGGACCAGAGAGCTTGAACTGGTGAGTACTGGTCAGGTCATGAAACAGGATTGGTAACAGTGGGGGGGGGGAGGTACCAAATCATGGACAGAGTCCAGGCCATAGACAGGTAGGGATTGTCAGTGCTGGCAGCAAAATACAGAATCTGAAGGCAGAAGCTTGGTCAAAACTCCAGGTCGAGTTCGATAACATGGATGAGTAGCAGGCCAGGACAAGCACCACAGATAGGGGCACCTAGTTGACTATTTAAACCTGAGGCCTGCATGAGAGTATTGCTGGGTGGTCTTTCAGTTTATTCCCTTGTTATCTCTGTTCCTGAAGGTAATCCAGAGACTAGCAGGCTTCAGCAACAGAGATAACAAGGGAATAAGCTGAAAGACCATCCAGCATAGTTGCCAACATCGTAAAAAAAAAATGTGGGACACTTTTGTGGCTGTAGGCGGAGCCGTAGAATAATTAGGGGGCGGGGCATTCGTTTATAGGCGTGGCTTAGGAAAAATATATAAGTGCGGCGCGTGAAGCGCGGCACGGCGAAAAATGGACGTGGTTTACGCGTCATAGTGGGCGTGGCTTAAATTGGCGTGGCTCAAGAGGGTGTGGTTAGAGTCTGAGATGAATGAGGGATGGAGAGGGAGAGAGGGATTAGAGGGGGAGAGGGATTAGGGGGATTAGAGGGGGAGAGGGAAATGACGGGACAGCAACCCCAGATCCTACACAACAATAGAAATATGTGTATTCTAGAAAGTTTAACAATCAGCAGATAAAGATACTCCAAACACCTGGTGTTAGCACTTCAATCATCCCGGCACCATGGTTGTTATGGTGTCAGGATGATTGAAGTGCATTATTTCTATTATTACATTGTAATATAAAATGAAATCATTCAACTCACCATAATGCAGAATCAGTGGGATCCCTGAGCGTGTCACTAGCCACGTCGCCTGCCACCAGCCGTCCGTCCTTGCGTCAGATGTCCCAGCAGAATCCGTCCTTGCATCAGGTGCCCCCAGCGGAGCCCCCCTTACATCAGATGTCCCCAGCGGAGCTCCCCCCACACCAGGAGTCCCCAGCGGAGCCCCCCCCACACGAGGAGTCCCCAGCGGAGCCCCCCCTCACATCAGGAGTCCCCAGCGGAGCCCCCCCTCACATCAGGAGTCCCCAGCGGAGCTCCCCCTCACATCAGGTGTTCCCAACGGAGCTCCCCTTCACATCAGGAGTCCCCAGCGGAGCTCCCCCTCACATCAGGTGTCCCCAGCAGAGCTCCCCCTCACATCAGGTGTCCCCAGCGGAGCTCCCCCTCACATCAGGTTCCCCAGCGGAGCTCCCCCTCACATCAGGTGTCCCCAGCGGAGCTCCCCCTCACATCAGGTGTCCCCAGTGGAGCTCCCCCTCACATCAGGTGTCCCCAGCGGAGCTCCCCTTCACATCAGGAGTCCCCAGCGGAGCTCCCCCTCACATCAGGAGTCCCCAGCGGAGCTCCCCCTCACATCAGGAGTCCCCGGCGGAGCTCCCCCTCACATCAGGAGTTCCCGGCGGAGCTCCCCCTCACATCAGGAGTCCCCGGCGGAGCTCCCCTTCACATCAGGTGTCCCCGGCGGAGCTCCCCTTCACATCAGGTGTCCCCAGCGGAGCCCCCCCCACACAAGGAGTCCCCAGCGGAGCCCCCCTCACATCAGGAGTCCCCAGCGGAGCCCCCCCTCAAATCAGGAGTCCCCAGCGGAGCTCCTCCTCACCTCAGGTGTCCCCAGCGGAGCTCCCCTTCACATCAGGAGTCCCCAGCGGAGCCCCCCCTCACATCAGGAGTCCCCAGCGGAGCTCCCCCTCACATCAGGTGTCCCCGGCAGAGCCCCCCTCACATCAGGAGTCCCCAGGGGAGCTCCCCTTCACATCAGGTGTCCCCGGCGGAGCTCCCCTTCACATCAGGTGTCCCCGGCAGAGCTCCCCTTCACATCAGGTGTCCCCGGCGGAGCTCCCCTTCGCATCAGGTGTCCCCGGCGGAGCTCCCCTTCGCATCAGGTGTCCCCAGCGGAGCTTCCACTCACATCAGGTGTCCCCAGCGGAGCTCCCCCTCACATCAGGTGTCCCCAGCGGAGCTCCCCCTCACATCAGGTGTCCCCAGCGGAGCTCCCCCTCACATCAGGTGTCCCCAGCGGAGCTCCCCCTCAAATCAGGTGTCCCCAGCGGAGCTCCCCCTCACATCAGGTGTCCCCAGCGGAGCTCTCCCTCACATCAGGAGTCCTCAGCGGAGCCCCCCTTCACATCAGGAGTCCCCAGCGGAGCTCCCCCTCACATCAGGTGTCCCCAGCGGAGCTCCCCCTCACATCAGGTGTCCCCGGCGGAGCTCCCCCTCACATCAGGTGTCCCCAGCGGAGCTCCCCCTCACATCAGGTGTCCCCAGCGGAGCCCCCCTCACATCAGGAGTCCTCAGCGGAGCCCCCCTTCACATCAGGAGTCCCCAGCGGAGCTCCCCCTCACATCAGGTGTCCCCGGCGGAGCCCCCCCTCACATCAGGTGTCCCCACCGGAGCCCCCCCTCACATCAGGAGTCCCCAGCGGAGCTCCCCCTCACATCAGGTGTCCCCAGCGGAGCTCCCCCTCACATCAGGTGTCCCCAGCGGAGCTCCCCCTCACATCAGGAGTCCCCAGCGGAGCCCCCCTTCACATCAGGAGTCCCCAGCGGAGCTCCCCCTCACATCAGGAGTCCCCAGCGGAGCTCCCCCTCACATCAGGAGTCCCCAGCGGAGCTCCCCTTCACATCAGGAGTCCCCAGCGGAGCTCCCCTTCACATCAGGTGTCCCCGGCGGAGCTCCCCTTCACATCAGGTGATCCCGGCAGAGCCCCCCCTCACTTCAGGAGTCCCCGGCGGAGCTCCCCTTCACATCAGGTGTCCCCGGCGGAGCTCCCCTTCACATCAGGTGTCCCCGGCGGAGCTCCCCTTCAAATCAGGTGTCCCCGGCGGAGCTCCCCTTCGCATCAGGTGTCCCCGGCGGAGCTCCCCTTCGCATCAGGTGTCCCGGGCGGAGCTCCCCCTTGCATCAGGTGTCCCCAGCGGAGCTCCCTCTCACATCAGGTGTCCCCAGCGGAGCTCCCCCTCACATCAGGTGTCCCCAGCGGAGCTCCCCCTCACATCAGGTGTCCCCAGCGGAGCTCCCCCTCACATCAGGTGTCCCCAGCGGAGCTCCCCCTCACATCAGGAGTCCCCAGCGGAGCCCCCCTTCACATCAGGAGTCCCCAGCGGAGCTCCCCTTCACATCAGGAGTCCCCAGCGGAGCTCCCCCTCACATCAGGAGTCCCCAGCGGAGCTCCCCTTCACATCAGGAGTCCCCAGCGGAGCCCCCCTCACATCAGGAGTCCTCAGCGGAGCCCCCCTTCACATCAGGAGTCCCCAGCGGAGCTCCCCCTCCCATCAGGTGTCCCCAGCGGAGCTCCCCCTCACATCAGGTGTCCCCAGCGGAGCTCCCCCTCACATCAGGAGTCCCCAGCGGAGCCCCCCTTCACATCAGGAGTCCCCAGCGGAGCTCCCCTTCACATCAGGAGTCCCCGGCGGAGCTCCCCCTCACATCAGGAGTCCCCAGCGGAGCTCCCCTTCACATCAGGAGTCCAGAGCGGAGCCCCCCTTCACATCAGGAGTCCCCAGCGGAGCTCCCCTTCACATCAGGAGTCCCCGGCGGAGCTCCCCTTCACATCAGGTGTCCCCGGCGGAGCTCCCCTTCACATCAGGTGTCCCCGGCAGAGCCCCCCCTCACATCAGGAGTCCCCGGCGGAGCTCCCCTTCACATCAGGTGTCCCCGGCGGAGCTCCCCTTCACATCAGGTGTCCCCGGCGGAGCTCCCCTTCACATCAGGTGTCCCCAGCGGAGCTCCCCCTCACATCAGGTGTCCCCAGCGGAGCCCCCCTCACATCAGGAGTCCTCAGCGGAGCCCCCCTTCACATCAGGAGTCCCCAGCGGAGCTCCCCCTCACATCAGGTGTCCCCAGCGGAGCTCCCCGTCACATCAGGAGTCCCCAGCGGAGCTCCCCCTCACATCAGGTGTCCCCGGCGGAGCTCCCCCTCACATCAGGTGTCCCCAGCGGAGCCCCCCTCACATCAGGAGTCCCCAGCGGAGCTCCCCCTCACATCAGGTGTCCCCAGCGGAGCTCTCCCTCACATCAGGTGTCCCCAGCGGAGCCCCCCCTCACATCAGGAGTCCCCAGCGGAGCCCCCCTTCACATCAGGAGTCCCCAGCGGAGCTCCCCTTCACATCAGGAGTCCCCAGCGGAGCTCCCCCTCACATCAGGAGTCCCCAGCGGAGCTCCCCTTCACATCAGGAGTCCCCGGCGGAGCTCCCCTTCACATCAGGTGTCCCCGGCGGAGCTCCCCTTCACATCAGGAGTCCCCAGCGGAGCTCCCCTTCACATAAGGAGTCCCCAGCGGAGCTCCCCTTCACATAAGGAGTCCCCAGCGGAGCTCCTCTTCACAGCAGGTGTCCCTGGCGGAGCCCCCCTCACATCAGGTGTCCCCGGCGGAGCTCCCCTTCACATCAGGTGTCCCCAGCGGAGCTCCCCTTCACATCAGGTGTCCCCAGTGGAGCCCCCCTTCACATCAGGTGTCCCCAGTGGAGCCCCCCTTCACATAAGGTGTCCCCAGTGGACCCCCCCTTGCATCAGGTGTCCCCAGTGGAGCCCCCCTTGCATCATGTGTGTGTCCCCAAAGAAGCCCCCCCCCTCACATCAGGAGTCCCAAAGCGGTGCGCCCTCCCCCCTACCTTAGAGGTGTCCTAGTAGTAGCATGGCTAGAACCCCGCCCCTTTCCTTATCAGACAGGAAGACGGCTGGGGGGGCTAGACGGAGCTCCTGCGTCACCGCCCACCCTCCGCCTCGCCCCGCCTACCCCCCGCCCCGCTGCCAGTCTGATATGGAAAGGGGCGGGGGGTAGGCGGAGCGGGGCGGAGGGTGGGCGGCGACGCAGGAGCTCCTTCTAGCACCCCCCCCAGCCGTCTTCCTGAACTTCACCAAAATGGCAGCCGGCGGAGACATTGTCTCCGCCGGCCGCGGACCTCTAGCGGCGGCGAATCGTGAACAACCGGATTTCTCGGGACATTTCCCGGGACACCAGGAATTCGGGAATGGCGTCCAAGTCCCGGGAATGTCCCGGGAAATCCGGGACAGTTGGCAAGTATGCATCCAGCAATACTCTCATGCAGGCCTCAGGTTTAAATAGTCAACTAGGTGCCCCTATCTATGGTGGATATGTTCAAGGGCATGCCATTGTGCACGCATTCCTATATGTGTGTACATGAAAATGGGTACAATCTCTCTTATAAGAGATTCTCTCTGACAAGGAGCCAGACTGAGTGGGACAGACTGTGTGAGAAAGGATGAGGCTAAACTAACAGGCACATGCAGGAGCTAGACTGAAAAGGACACAGCTACTCCTCTACTCCACCTATTTGCCACAATATATGCAATTCTGCAATTAAAATGATCTTGAACATCACACCTTTTCATCCCATTAAATAACTGAAGTAAAGTAAACAAAATACATCTTACATTTGTAACACACTCTAGTGAGAGAAGCCCGTAGCAACAGCATGTAATGCATAGAGGAGGGCATGCATGACTGTGGTAACAGGGGAGTTAATAGTTTTAGGGGGTGTGGTATGAAGTAACCGAGGGGGAGGTAGCAAGGAAGGCTTTATAAGGTAACCCCGCCCAAGGGGGTGTAACAGTAGTGGTGGAAAGTTCCTGGAAGAGCATGGCTGAGATGGATAGCCTGATGGAGCAGCTCAGGGCCGAGGCCGCGGTGCGGGGGGCGGCATGGCTGCAGGACACTATTACAGCGGCTTTGCACAGCAGGGAGCCAGAAGCGCAGGGAAGATCGAGCGGTGCCAGAACCCGGCGGTCCCGCCCGCCTGAACGGTTCTCCCCCGACCAGCGTGTGACCGCACAACGGCAGCCCGGGACTCCTTCGGGTCCCGAGGTGGGCCCGCCGCCTAAACGGAAGGCTGGACCGGAGGGAGGGAGATCGAGCGCGGCCGCGGCGCGGCAGGACGACCGGCCGGAAGGTAATGGAGCAGCGGTGCGGCCTAGCAGAGCGGGCAGAGTGAGGAGCGCTAGCCCCGCCCACTGGAGGAGAGACACCACACAGGGGGAGAGATCACATGCAGTCAGCCCCGGGCCTTCTGGTTCCACGGCAGGGGCACACAGGAGGATCGAGAGGGGTCGGCCTAGCAGGGCAACACAGGTTCCAGGCGGCAGGACTGAGGTACTCACCGGTCCAGGCAAAGCAGAATGCAAATCGGCTGGCAGAAGGGACACGCGGAGGCGGGGGCGTCCGGCCACAACCCCAGCGGCAACCCTGACAGACAGGTCGGGTGGGCCTTCATCGGGTGAAGAAGTTGGAGGAAGAGGCGAACGAGAAAGGGGATGGTCCGGGTCGGAAGAGGAATCAACCCCCCCTCACAGGAGAGCAGCAGCGGTGGAGATCCCTGGTCCGGCTGATGAGGTTACGCCTGTGCAGCCTGGTGAGTCCAATGTTTTATATGTTGATTCTAGTATGGCTAGAGTAGGGGGGACGGGGGAGCCAGCGGGGAGCACAGTCAGCAGTGGGTCAGGGGCAGCAGGGAGCGGGGGGGCTTCAGGTTTAGGGGGGTTTTTAGCGGGCATCAAAGAGTTACTTCTGCGCTTTGAGGGGTCGGGGACGGGTAACTCGGGCCCGGCAGCATCGTGGATTCCGCCGACAGGGGGGCCTGGAGGGGTGGTGTCTACTGGGGTAACAGCAGCAGTACCTACGGTCACGGCAGCAGTTGCCTCGACTGCACCGGCGGCGTCTGGGAGCGTTGTGGCACAAGGGACGGACAAAACGGCAGAGACCACTAGTAGGCAGGACATTACAAGATTGGCGGATGCAGCCAAGTGCGAGGTGTATGTGTGCTATGAGGGTCCATTAGGGTCGCACTTGAAACAGGAGGTGCGCGAAAAACTGTGGAAGGGTGAGTACGTGGAAATTTTCTCCCTATTGCCTTTAGAAAAATTCAACCTGGATAGGGTAAAACCGGACGATTCGAAGAAGGAGGACGAAGAGAAGAGGAGGTACAGGCTAATTCCTAGAACATTTACAAACTGGTTGCAGGCGTTTGCGATTATGGCTAGTGTGATAGGTGAGAAGCAACCCGAGCATTGCTCAGCGTTATTTTGTTATCAAGATGCTATTGGCGAGGCGTACAGGGTTTATGGGGGCACGGCGTGGCTGAGGTATGATGAGCAGTTCCGTCAACGGAGGGCGATTAGACCTACGCTGCGTTGGGATCACAAGGACATAAGCCTGTGGATGAGATTGATGACGACGGCGAGGGCCCCCAATCAGTTTTTTCCAGGAGGGACCGGTGGACCTTCCACCCAGGGACATACGGTCGGAAACAAAAAGGGGGTTTGTTGGCAATACAACACCGGGACCTGCAGGTTCGGAGCCTCATGTAAGTATAAACACGAGTGTTCAGGATGTGGGGGATCCCACCCGGGATCAAGGTGTTTCAAACAAGGAAAGGGTAAGCAAGGAGAAACTGCAAACAAAAGGGAGGACCCCGGTGAGAGTGGAAAAGATGCGGCCGTTTCTCGGTAGGTATCCAGACAAAAGAGCAGCGCAATTGTTGGATGAAGGTTTCTCTGTGGGTTTTAAGATACCGTGCAATCTGTCCGTCATCCCACCAGTGTCGCCTAATTTGCGGTCCGCTATGGAACACCCGGACATAGTTTCAGAGAAGCTATGGAAGGAGGTTGCATTGGGTCGGATGGGTGGTCCATTTTCGGTGGCTCCATTGGATAATTTGGTGGTGTCACCGCTGGGGGTGGTACCAAAGAAGGAGCCGGGAAAATTCAGGCTAATCCATCATTTATCTTTCCCAAAAGGGGGGTCGGTCAATGATGCCATAGACCAGGGCGAGTGTTCCGTGACCTATACATCATTCGACGCTGCAGTGGGTTGGGTTCGGCGATATGGAAAAGGGGCTCTCATGGCTAAGGCAGATGTGGAATCAGCTTTCCGACTACTGCCAGTACACCCGGACAGCTTTCGGTTATTGGGGTGTCATTGGAACAACGAATTTTATGTTGACCAATGCTTACCAATGGGCTGCTCAATATCGTGCGCAATATTTGAGCAGTTCAGCTCATTTGTGGAATGGGTTGTCAGGGAGGTGTCGGGTGTGAATTCAATAATTCACTACTTGGACGATTTTCTCTGCATGGGTCCGGCGGATTCGAGGATCTGCGCGGTGCTTCTGGCGACATTGGAACACATCGCTGGAAAATTTGGCATTCCATTGGCGGCTGACAAGACGGAGGGACCGTGTACGGTCATCACGTTCTTAGGGATTGTACTGGACACGGAGGCGATGGAATGCAGGTTGCCGGACGATAAACTGGAGGACCTGAAGAGGGAGATTTCGGGGCTAATGGGTTTGCGAAAGGTTCAGCTAAGAACGCTGCAATCGGTGTTGGGCAAGCTTAATTTTGCATGCCGCATATTACCGATGGGTAGGGTTTTCTGTCGAAGGTTGTCGGCGAGCACGAGCGGTGTAAAATCGCCAAGACACTTTGTGCGGTTGAGAGAAACACATAGAGCGGACTTAAGGGTGTGGCACACCTTTTTGGAATCGTTTAACGGTAGGGCTTTCTGGATGGCTGGTCCGGTCAGCAATTTTGATTTGGAACTATACACGGATGCTGCTGGTTCCACGGGGTTCGGGGCCTTTTTTCAGGGGCAGTGGAGCGCTGGGCCTTGGCCTCAGTCGTGGGTGGATGCAGGTTTTACAAAGAACCTAGTGTTACTGGAATTGTTTCCGGTAGTGCTGGCGGTGGAATTATGGGGAGCATCATTCAGGGACCTGAAGGTGCGTTTCCACGGGGACAATCTAGGTGTGGTACAAGTAATTAATAGGATTACAGCATCGTCTCCGCCAGTGATTAGGCTATTGCAACACCTGGTGTTACGTTGTTTGCAATTGAATGTTTTCATTCATGCTGTACACCTACCGGGGGTTGAAAATGTTATAGCTGATGCCTTGTCTCGCTTCCAGTGGGAAAGGTTCCGGGAGTTGGCGCCGGAGGCGGAGCAACACGGGGTGCCTTGTCCCGACTGGCTGTGGGCGATAGCATTGGCCTCATCGCTGGATGGGTAAAGAACTCGGTAAGTGGGTCCACGTGGGCGGCATACACGAGGGTATGGCAAGAATGGAGGGAGTTTGTGCGGAATATTGGGGAAGAGCCGGTCGGTGATGAGGTGAGATTGCTGTTGATATATTACATTGCTAGAAAAATGGAGGAGGGGGTATCCGCGTCAGTGGTGAATAGGAACGTGACGGGGTTGGCTTTTCTGTTTAAGCTGCAAGGTCAAGTGGATTTTACGAAAGATTTTTGGGTACGGCAGGCAATGAAGGGTTACAGAAAGGCGATGGTCAGACGGGATGCGAGAAGACCGGTGACATTTGAGATTTTACAGGGTATTATAAGGCAGCTGGAGAGGGTATGTTCCTCGGGTTATGAGGTGATGTTGTTCAAAGTGTCATTTTTGTTGGCGTTTTTTGGGGCTTTTAGAATAGGGGAACTGGTTAGCCCTTCTAAGAAAGTGCAAGGAGGTCTGAGTTATCAGGATGTGAGGTGTGAGGCAGAAGTTTTGGAGTTGCATTTGAGGAAATCTAAGACTGACCAACTGGGGAGAGGCAAAATGGTGCGGGTATATCCTGTTATGGGTTCGCAGTTGTGCCCAGTTGGGGCAGTTAGAGAATTTTTAGGTGTTCGCCCAGTGGGACTGGGCCCTTTTTTGATACATTTGGGGGGTGAATTTTTATCCAGATTCCAATTTAGGGCAGTTTTTGCAAAATGTATACAGGGATTGGGGCTGATTGAGAAGGAATTCTCGTCACATTCCTTCAGGATAGGAGCAGCCACCGAGGCAGCCAGGAACGGATTGGGGGAGGAAACTGTGAAGAAGATTGGTAGGTGGGAATCTAAGAGATTTCAATCTTATGTGCGGCCCAATCTGGTGATAAGTTTGTAGGTAGTATGGTAATAGAGATATGGCTGGTGTTGAAGCATTAATGGGTTTTTGTTTTGGTTTTGTTTATAGTATGGTTTTTTCTGTGCTTTTCTATTTCAGATTCGCTGCCAGGGATGGTCTGGATCATGGGCCATTCCTATGTGGCATGGGGGGCCCGGAGAGGGGACGCCCGTTATGAGGGTAGGCAATTGGGCTTTAGCAGGAGGGAAGCGTGCATAAAGTGGTTGGGGATCCCAGGTATGTTATGGGGCAGATTGGTGTCAGAGGTACATCGTTACGTGCAACGGGATAGGCCGCCGGATGTACTGGTAATACATGCAGGCGGCAATGACCTGGGCATTAGAGCCATGGTTGACCTCAAGCGCGACATCAAGTTGGATGTTTGGCGTTTAAGAGAGGCTTTTCCAAAAATGGTTATTGTCTGGTCAGACATGGTGGCCCGGACATCATGGAGGATGGCTAGATCAGTTGAAGGGGTCAACAGGGCCCGTAAAAAAAATAAATAGGGAAGTAAGCAAATTTGTAGTGATGAATGGTGGTCTGGCGGTTAGGCATATGGAACTCGAGTTTGAGACGTGGAGGTATTTGAGAGCGGATGGAGTACATTTGAATGAGGTTGGAATTGATTTGTGGGCCCTGGGGCTACAGGATGGAATACAGAGAGCTCTTCGGGTGTGGAGGGGCACCCAAGATTAAGGTATTACTCTTGGGCGCTGTGGCGGGCGTTGGTCTGGGCAAAAAAAGCAAGGTAAATGGCAAAAGTAAGAGTCTTTTTGGGAGCTAGCGTTGATATGGCTCATGATGGTGGTTCCCGGTTAACGGAGGTTAGCCGGGAAGTGATATGGGGCACTGCGGTCATTGCTAGTCTCTGAGCCAGCTTGTCGGCTTGAGGCCTATTTGATAGATTTGATGGGACCGCAGTGCAAGTCCTGTTATGGACACAGAGGATGATCAAGATATTGCTCAGACCAACGCTTGATAATTAAGCAGGTTGTTTTAACAGATGTTGTTTTTGTTGTTGATGTTTTTCTATTTATGATAGATAATGTTGATATGTTATATTTTTATATTTAAGATTATTTGTTTAATAAAATTAGGCCGCTACGGCCTTTTAATACTCCAAGCTCGGTGTGGTTTGAGTCATTGGGGTAATAGGGTGGCAGGTTGCTATTAGGGGAAAATGACATCTGTAATCCGTCAGTCAAGAGAAGCCCGTAGCAACAGCATGTAATGCATAGAGGAGGGCATGCATGACTGTGGTAACAGGGGAGTTAATAGTTTTAGGGGGTGTGGTATGAAGTAACCGAGGGGGAGGTAGCAAGGAAGGCTTTATAAGGTAACCCCGCCCAAGGGGGTGTAACAGTAGTGGTGGAAAGTTCCCGCCCACCCTCCCCTTGTTTTTCTGGTATAGTAGGGTCAACTAGATATGGTTATGGTTAAATTAAAAAAAAAAAAAAAAAAAGGGGTTTTTTGACGAGGTCATGGCGGTGGCGGGCGTTGGTCTGGGCAAGAAGCAAGGTAAATGGCAAAAGTAAGAGTCTTTTTGGGAGCTAGCGTTGATATGGCTCATGATGGTGGTTCCCGGTTAACGGAGGTTAGCCGGGAAGTGATATGGGGCACTGCGGTCATTGCTAGTCTCTGAGCCAGCTTGTCGGCTTGAGGCCTATTTGATAGATTTGATGGGACCGCAGTGCAAGTCCTGTTATGGACACAGAGGATGATCAAGATATTGCTCAGACCAACGCTTGATAATTAAGCAGGTTGTTTTAACAGATGTTGTTTTTGTTGTTGATGTTTTTCTATTTATGATAGATAATGTTGATATGTTATATTTTTATATTTAAGATTATTTGTTTAATAAAATTAGGCCGCTACGGCCTTTTAATACTCCAAGCTCGGTGTGGTTTGAGTCATTGGGGTAATAGGGTGGCAGGTTGCTATTAGGGGAAAATGACATCTGTAATCCGTCAGTCATGCAACTAGTGTAGATAAATGTATTTTGTGACTCAAGGTAGTTGTATGAGTCTGTTGATTGGGTCAGGGTTCAGATTCAGGTCAGGCTAGAAGGCTCTGCAGACCAGTCCTCTATCGCCTCCCCAAGGTTCTGTAGGTCCCTGGAAACTTCTAGAACAGTGGTTCTCAACACCTGTCCTCAGGACCCACTAACAGGCCAGATTGTAAGTATTACCTTGGGGAGATGCAGACTAGAATACTGCAATCACTGAGCAGCAAATTATATCACCTGTGATGTATTTCGGCTGACTTGCAAGCCTGGCCTGTTAGAGCCGATTCACACAGGGGCAACTTTGGATCCGACTTCAAGTCGCCCCAAGTCGCCCCTAGTCACCTCAAGTCGCGCTACATGAAAAAATCAATGTAAGTGAATGGATCCATCTTAATGCACACTACTGCAGTCGCTCCGACTTCAGAAAAGGTTCCTGTACTACTTCAATCCGACTTGAAGGCAACTTGTACCCATTGATTTCAATGGAAGTTGCCTCCAAGTCTGATCACTGTTCATACTGAGGCAACTTTACAGGAAGCAGAAAGGAAACAGAAAGTAATTTCCTCCACTAAACAGAAAGCCCCCTCCTTCTCACACACAGCTGATAAGCTCTGATTGGCCACTTGTAAAGTTCCCTGTCCTGGAGGCGACTTCAAGTTGTGTTGTAAGTTGCCCCAAGTCGTGCTGTGATTCATACTCAAGTCGTGTCCAAGTTGCCTCCCAAAGTCGCGCTGGAAGTCGTGTTGCCCCTGTGTGAATGGGCTCTTAGTCAGTCCTGAGGACAGGAGTTGAGAACCACTGTTCTAGAAGCTAGAGGGTGGAGGTAAAGTGGCTGGGTCCAAATGTTGATGGGAGTTTGGACCAATCCCCAGGCAGGGGGGCTGGCAGGGGGGCTGAACCAGCCCATAAACCTGGTGGAGCCTCAGCAGTGAGGGGAGTCAGAAGGAAGATGGAGGGCTGAGGTTGCTGTCGTGTGGCCTAGGAGGGTTCATCGGGCTGGGGGCTCTGCCTCCAGGCTGCAGCTGAGGAAAGGAAGAACAGGAAACCTAAGAGAGGAATCTCCATTTCCTTACATCCGTGCTGGCATGGGAGGATCCGATCAATTGGAGGCCTCAACAGGATCCTTGCCCATTGCAGTAGGAAGCAAAGGACAGTGTGAGTACCTCAGCACACCCAGGGGCATAAAAGGATAGAGACTGCTGGTAGCAGTGCCGGGACAAAGCATCCGGTGCCCAGGGCGAAGTTGCCAAACTGCGCCCCCCTCCCCGACATGTGCCCGAAGCAGGCAGCGATGTAGGGGTATGTTGCGATGTCTGTAGCTGCCGCTCCATCGCAGTATATGTACTGTGGCAGGTTGGCAAATGGTTAATTACGAATGGTATTTGTAATATGCAGCAAAAAGGGGGTTAATCTACTTTCACTGGTCACTGATACATTAGTTACCAGTGGCAGTTAATTAACCAATTTGTGCATTACTGGCACCAGTGTTAGTGTTTATAAACCCCTTCATGCAGTAGCACAATGGGGTTAATTAACTGCCACTGGTAACTAATGCATCAGTGACAGTACATTAACCCCCTTCTTGCTGCATATTAAAAATACCATTCATAATTATTTAGCCCCCCTCTGCTACCCTCCCCCCTCAGAGTTACCTAATTAAAGGGGTTGTAAACCCTCAAGGTTTTTAACCTTAATGCATTCTATGCATTAAGGTGAAAAACCTCCTGTGCTGCAGCTGCCCCCCCCCCCCCTTTCACTTACCTGAACCTGGTCTTTCCAGCAGCGGGGACAAGCACACTAGCTCCAGCTGATGTCTCGGGTCCTGATTGGATAGATTGATAGCGCAGCCATTGGCTCCCGCTGCTGTCAATGAAATACAATGACGCGGGGGGCGGGGACGACTCCTGCTGTCTGTGTGCATAGATGCAGCAGCAGGGCACGGGTGTGCACCCGCACGAGTGCCCCGAGGGAGAGCGGCTCTCCAACAGGGCCACACTCAAGAATAGGAGCCAGGAGCGCTGCTGAGGGACCCCAGAAAAGGAGGATCTGGGCCACTCTGTGTAAAACCAACCGTACAGAGGAGGTAAGTATGACATGTTTGTTTTTTAAACTGAACCATTAATTGCCCTTTAATCTGCCTATCCCTATCTGCTTACTTGTTCAATATACAGCGCGGTCCTCTTCTAGGACACACTCAGTGCGCCAGCAGCACTCCATGGTCCTCTCCATCCTGCCTCCTGGTGCCAGCAGCACTCTATGGTCCTCTCTATCCCACCTCCGGGCGCCAGCAGCACTCTGTGGTCCTCTCCATCCCACCCCACGGCCGGCCTCTCGGTGACATCATGCCTTGCCGGGACTAGGAAGCGCCTGTTGGCCTGTGGCTCTGCCAGACAGGGAAGTGAAAGGCTGATTCTAGGCTTGTGCCAGGTGCAGGAACGCACTTGGCACATTGTTGCAGGCAGCTCTGGCTCTGCCGAATTGTAGCGTGGCCGGAAGTAATCGGTCACAATGTACTTGTTGTCTAGCAAGGTTTTAGCAGCACACTATGTAAACTTCACCCGTGGCCCCCTTCCTCCAGGAAATTGATCCACCCCCTCTTGTAACAGCCCTGGCTCGTAGTATCTACAAGTGTCAGAACTGTTACTTCACTAAAGGAGACAAAGAGCTCCTGGTTCATAAACTTTGCCACTGATCCATAGAGACGGCAATTATTCCAGAGGGAGTACAGTCTAGGATCTTAATTTTTGTGTACATAGAGAACGGTGTTTGCCCTCATCTATTGTTCTTCAAGAAAAGTTGGGCATCCCATAATCCCTATACCCTATCCATGTTGTTTTCCCCAATAAAACAACAAAAACAAGCCCATGGTCTGATTTCTTGTGTTTGGATGCAAGTTGGAAATGCGTGTGCCTTGCTGTGCAGGAATAGGGGGAACCAGTAACCAGCGGCTCCTGCGGGAGTAGCACTACACATTTAGATAAGATACCAACTGATATGTTTAAAAAAAAATACAGGTAGACATTCCCTTTAATGAAATGTTATAAAATATGTCATTTCTGTCAGAGAAATGGTTATTGGCCAAGCTGAAGTGTTGTCCAGAGCCAGGAGAGGTACTGGCAGTCTGATCAAAACCATCAGTATGGCTTCTTATGCCCTGTACACACGATCGCACATTCCGACAACAAAATCCATGTTTTTTTTCCGACGGATGTTGGCTCAAACTTGTCTTGCATACATACGGTCACACAAAGTTGGTCGGAAATTGCGAACGTCAAGAACGCGGTGACGTACAACACATACGACGAGCCAAGAAAAATGAAGTTCAATAGCCAGTGCGGCTCTTCTGCTTGATTCCGAGCATGCGTGGAACTTTGTGCGTCGGAATTGTGTACACACGATCGGAATTTCCGATGATAGATTTTGTTGTCGGAAAATTTGAGATCCAGATCTCAAATTTTGTGTGATGGAAATTCCTATGGAAAATGTGTGATGGAGCCTACACACAGTCGGAATTTCTGACAACAAGGTCCCATCGAACATTTTCCGTAGGAAAATCCTATCGTGAGTACAGGGCATAAGAGTGGAGATGTTCAGGTCTCTAAACTTAACCATTTCTGTTCTTAACCTTGAAGCTTGGGGGTGCTTGTTTATTCACAATTGAGCTGCTCTACCTGAAAGCCCAAATTCTTCTATATGTTTGTATATATCAGCTTAAAAGCTTATTTTAAAGCAGTATTAAACCCAATACCAAAAACGTAATATATATCGCAGCTTACCAATAATTAAATGTGGTGGCTGCATTCGTTTGCTTTTTTAAGCTTTTTCCCTCTGTTTTCACCTGGTGATCTTGCCAACAACATAACTCCTGTATTAGAATTCTTCCACTCTGGATAAGAAAGCACTGGTGCACAGCAGCATTGTTATTTTGAGAGGGAGAGGAGTGTTATGCCGCGTACACGCGATCGGAAATGCAGCCAGCAAAACTCTGATGAGAGCTTTTTATCGGAAATTGCGACCGTGTGTATGCTCCATCGGTCTTTTGCTGGCGGAATTCCAGCCAGCAAAAGATTGAGGGCATGTTCTCTATTTAGGAAAAGTTCCTATCCAAAAATGCGATCGTCTGTATGCAATTCGGAAGCACAAAAAACGACGCATGCTTGGAAACAATTCGACGCATGCTCAGAAGCATTGAACTTCATTTTCTCGGCTCGTCGTAGTATTGTACGTCACCGCGTTCTTGACGGTCCAAAGTTCAGAGAACTTTTGTGTGACCGTGTGTATGCAAGGCAAGCTTGAGCGGAATTCCATCAGAAAAACCATCCAAGTTTTTTCTGACGGAAATTCCAATCGTGTTTACGCGGCATCAGATGGACTGGTAGATTTAGATACACTGCAGTTATAGCAGCAGTTTTTTCCTTTTGGGATAAAGGTTTTATATGAATAAATAAAAGATGATCTTTGTAAGCACCCCTGTCAGTGGTACATGGATTGACTCAACGCTCCTAACTGATACATTTGCAAGAGAGATTGTTCTGTTGAAAAATAACACTGGCCAGATCAACAGGTGAAAACAAAAGAAACAAAGTTAAAAAAGAAAACGAATGCATACACCACATCTAAGAATTGGTAAGCTGCAATATAATAAATGTTTGCTTTTAGGTTTAATGCCGCTTTAAATGTTTTTTATAACTTTATTTTAGGTGACTTTAGTCCGGTCATGAGGAACTACATCTTCTCTTCCTTCTCCTCTTGATCTGATGGTGAGCATAACCTGCATGTAATGACATGGTACCATTCTCTGCAGCATTTTTCTGTGGGTCCAGGGCAGCATGATGACATGTCCTTTAGATTACAGATCCTTGAGACCCTAGGCTCAAAGGAAGCAGGATGAATGATGCTGTGTGTCATCCAACCTGGATGATGACCAGGACTAGATCACAAAGCAGTGAGTCTTCAAGGAACAGCACTGGAGAGGAGCTGAGTATTGCAAAAAGAACTGCATTTAGAAATGGTTGGGGTATTTTGCTTTCCAGTTTTTTTAGGCCTCATTCACATGGGGCATATCAATGTGTACAGCCATGCAATGGCCATCTTTGCCCAGACAAGATGCACATTTGTCACATGCATAGGTGTGTGCAGCCTATTCTGCATGAAGCAGTCCCATTGATTTCAATTGGGACATAGTGGCTACATGGACACAGCTACTAGTCCTGATTTGACATCTGTGCAGGTGCAAGTGTGTATGTCCCAGAATACAGACAGTGTGTGTTCGGGGACATGCACTCACACAAGGTTTTAAGGAGACTGGAGTGGGGATTTAACCACTTCCCGCCCAGCCTATAGCAGATTGATGGCGGTGGCTTTCCTGTTATGACTGGACGTCATATGACGTCATTCAGAACAGACCGTTCTTGCGCACCTCCGGGGACACACCACACTCCCTCGGTCGCACCACATCACCGATCATGGTAAAGAGCCTATGGCGTGGGTTCTTTACAAGGGATGAGCTTTATGTTCGGGTCGAACATGAGTTCAACTTGAACATTGGCTGTTCGCCCGTTCGCCGAATAGCGAACAATTTGGGGTGTTTGTGGCAAATTAGAAAGCCACGGAACACCCTTTAAAAGTCTGTGGGAGAAATCAAAAGTGCTAATTTTAAAGGTTAATATGCAAGTTATTGTCATAAAAAGTGTTTGGGGACCTGGGTCCTGTGTGGGAAAGGTGGATGGAAGGCGCGTGATCAAACGCTTACATCAAAAACACACAGTTTATTCATGTACAATGGAATACATATATATATATATATATATATATATATATATATATATATATATATATATATATATATATATATATACACTACGTTTCATAAGAGTTAGGTTACAAAATATGCACTTAAAAGGTTAAAGGTGAGACATGCCCATGTAAAGGCAAGTATTTAAAAATAGGCTTATGCGTTTTGAGGATAACCTCTTCATCAGAGTCTTGAGAACAGGAACACAGTCTGTGTAAACCGGTAGACCAACATATATACATAAGGAGGAGTGGCTAGTTGGGAGATATAACCTGTGATAAATAATTAGTTCTCCTTAGCTGTAGGTACAGGAATATTGGGGGAGACATCTTCTACCTCCCACCCTCACAGAATTTACGACCCTCCAGCCCCCAAGGAGGGACGCAGGCTGCAGCTTCCCCGCACAGCTTTGGAGACAGGTACACCCGACAGACCCACACTAAAAAAGAACAAATATTTTCGCTATACCTCATAAAGTGCTTGGATGTGGACTGGTATGGAGCTAAGGAGAACTAATTATTCATCACAGGTTATATCTCCCAACTAACCACTCCTCCTTATGTATATATGTTGGTCTAGCGGTTTACACAGACTGTGTTCCTGTTCCAAGGCTCTGATGAAGAAGCTATCCTCGAAACGTGTCAGCCTATTTTTACATACTTGCCTTTACAGGAGAAGAGGAAGGAGGCAGCAGGCTGGAACAAGGAAAGTAAGGGACAAGCCAAGGTCGGGGCCACAAGCAGACAAGGACAACAGAGTTCACACCAAGGTTCAGGGTCACAGGCAAACAGGGATGGTCGGGGACACGCCAAAGGTCAGGGTCACAAGCAGACAGGAATAGTTAAGAACAGGCCAAAGTCGGTAACTGGAATCAGACGTAGGAAACACAGCAAGTACACACGAAAGCTAACACACAATGGTTGATCAGCACTGCTGGCTTGCAGTGCACAGGTTACATAGTAGGTGAGGTTGAAAAAAGACACAAGTCCATTAAGTCCAACCTATGTAATATGTAGGTTATGTATATGGGTTACGTAGGTAATATAGGGTTCCCTGATAGGAGCTGGGGTGGAGCCATGCTAGAGGAGAGTTTACAAAAGCAGTCAGGTGAGGGTCAGCTGGTCTCTAGAAATGAACACATGGAGACAGGTAAGCTGACAGACAACTCTATTGCATAACCATGACAGTACCCTCCCCTCTTATGAGGCGTCCCCCTCCCCCGCCTGTGCCCAGGCTTAAAGGGAAACTCCAGATGGAACCTCCTCAATAGACGAGAAGCAAAGACCTCAGATACAGTGATCCAAGACCTCTCCTCGGGACCAAACCCTTTCCAATGTATGAGGTACTGAAGAATGCCTTTACGGAGCCGGGAATCCAAAACTTGACTAACCTCGTGTACTTTAGATTATCCTCAGAGACAGGAACCAAGGTAGGGAGAGGACGAAAGGACTTATTGAGGACTAAAGGCTTTTTAGAAATGGGTAAGGGCATGAGAAGACCATCAGAAGTCTGAGCAGGGTCCCCCAGACCCTTAAAGATGAGCTGGACATCCAACACAGGACCACCAGACTGGGTAGAGGTCAGTGGATCACTGAGGTCAAGTTGGTTAGAAGGTGACGTGTTACAAGAGTTAAGCTGGATAGCTGAAACAAACAGAATGCAGAGAGCCCTGAACAAAAGATTGAAAACTCTACCTGGCTGAATGAGGCAGTCTATCCAAAGGATGGATTGAGCCTCTTAAACAGGTTTGAATGGATGTAGTAGCAGTAGGGTGAGGCCAGGTTACAGAAGGTCCTGAACAAGAAGCAGGAAGCTCACTGGGCATAGGCTGGACTGGTGCAGAGGCCGACTGAACAGCATCGCCAGGTGCAGCGACCATCAGAATTGCATCAGGGCGTAGCGACTGTGGAACTGGTGGATGAGTCAGCCTGGGTGTGTGTCCAAGGGGGTCCAGGGACAGGCAAAGGGAAATGGCCATGCAAACTGGAGTGACTGATCGGCTCATGTCCACAGGTGGGCTCCTCATCCAGAGTGCCACACGACCCAGAGAGTGCCTTAGCCCAACTATGGCAGGAGACATTCCAGAAATCGCTATATGCAGCGGGAAGAGCAGCAGATACTGGGATGGTGGCAACAGGAAGTTTCTCTTTTGGGGTAACCTTGAGTAGGCAGGAGGAGGAACAGGAGGAACCCCAAGTCAAGATCTGTCCGGCAGTCCAGTCAACATGTGGAGAATGGAGCTGTAACCAAGGAAGACCTAATATGATAGGAGATGAAGCCTTAGGTATAACAAGGAAGGATATCCACTCCTGGTGGAGTGTCCCTACCAACATCTTAACAGGGAGGGTCTGGAAGCGGATAGGGCCCCCTGGGAGAACAGTGCCATCAATCGCCAAGACCACCAATGGCGTTGTAAGGGGCAAAAGGGTAAGTCTCATGGAAGACGCAGTTCCCCAGTCCATGAAATTGCCAGCGGTTCCGGAATCCAGATATGCAGAGACCGAACGAGGGGAAGCGCTAACATGAAGGAACACAGAAAGGAGAAGACGGGAAGGTGAAGGTGATATTTCAGGGTCCAATACTCCACCTTCCAGATGTATTAGCCCTGAGCATTTTTCCGGACGAAGAGAACAAGTATCACGAAAATGACCTTTTTTATTCCAACTCAGCTCAGCAGTCAAAGTATAAAATTGAAGAGAGTACTGTCCCACAGAAGCAGACTCTTGACGGAGACGTAAAAGGGCGCTGGCCACTGAGGAGACACGACCTAGTTCCTCGAAGATATTCCGAAAAAGTTTCAAGAAATCAGACAGGCTAGAAACCACTGGGTCATTTAGTTCCCACAGAGGGGCAGCCCAGGCTAACGCCTCGCCGGACAGGAGGGATATAATATAGGCTACCTTTGCCCGATCGGACAGGAAGTTTTGGGGCAGAAGCTCAAAATGAATTGTGCACTGGCTAAGGAACCCCCTGCAGGCCTTGGAGTCCCCAGAGAAACGGGCCGGAGCTGGCAGATGTAATGAATGTGTGGCTGCGACTGGTGCGATAGGTGCAGCAGCAGATAGCGGTTGAGGTTGTAGAACCGGGGGTCCTAATGAGGCCTGAACCTGTTCAAAACGGGATGCCAAATCCTGAAGGAATCGCATCAACTGGGTCTGATGCGATTCCTGGGTCTCAAGTCTGCGAACTAAGCCCTGCAACGGATCATCAGCGGGTAGCGGCACATCAGCCGGGTCCATGGCTGATCAAACTGTCAGGTCACCTTGAGGCTAGGTGACAGATGCACTCTGTAGGAGTCAGAAGTGCACCCCTAGGTAGTGGACCCTAGGACTGACTGCTGCGGATTGAACCCTGGGAGGTGCCATCAATCGCCAAGACCACCAATGACGTTGTAAGGGGCAAAAGGGAAAGTCTCATGGAAGACGTAGTTCCCCAGTCCATTAAATTGCCAGCGGTTCCGGAATCCAGATATGCAGAGACCGAACGAGGGGAAGCGCTAACATGAAGGAACACAGAAAGGAGAAGACGGGAAGGTGAAGGTGATATTTCAGGGTCCAATACTCCACCTTCCAGATGTATTAGCCCTGAGCATTTTTCCGGACGAAGAGAACAAGTATCACGAAAATTACCTTTTTTATTCCAACTCAGCTCAGCAGTCAAAGGACGAAATTGAAGAGAGTACTGTCCTACAGAAGCAGACTCTTGACGGAGACGTAAAAGGGCGCTGGCCACTGAGGAGACACGACCTGGTTCCTCGAAGATAGTCCGAAAAAGTTTCAAGAAATCAGACAGGCTAGAAACCAGTGGGTCATTTAGTTCCCACAGAGGGGCAGCCCAGGCTGACGCCTCGCCGGACAGGAGGGATATAATATAGGCTACCTTTGCCCGATCGGACAGGAAGTTTTGGGGCAGAAGCTCAAAATGAATTGTGCACTGGCTAAGGAACCCCCTGCAGGCCTTGGAGTCCCCAGAGAAACGGGCCGGAGCTGGCAGATGTAATGAATGTGTGGCTGCGACTGGTGCAATAGGTGCAGCAGCAGATAGCGGTTGAGGTTGTAGAACCGGGGGTCCTAATGAGGCCTGAACCTGTTCAAAACGGGATGCCAAATCCTGAAGGAATCACATCACCTGGGTCTGATGCGATTCCTGGATCTCAAGTCTGCGAACTAAGCCCTGCAACGGATCATCTGCGGGTAGCGGCACATCAGCCGGGTCCATGGCTGATCAAACTGTCAGGTCACCTTGAGGCTAGGTGACAGATGCACTCTGTAGGAGTCAGAAGTGCACCCCTAGGTAGTGGACCCTAGGACTGACTGCTGTGGATTGAACCCTGGGAGGTTCAGGAAGCAGGTCTACTGGATCACTAACACAGATCTCACTGGGAGCTAGAGCATAGATTCCCCAGGGCGCGGAGTCTAAGAGCCAGCAGGGGTTCACCAGAGCCTCTAGTGGTGAGGATGGACTGCGCTGCAGTCTGGCCCACGGGTCTCACAGCTCACGGTAGACTACAGGAGAAGTGGAAGGAGGCAGCAGGCTGGAACAACAAAGAAAGTAAGGGACAAGCCAAGGTCGGGGCCACAAGCAGACAAGGACAACAGAGTTCACGCCAAGGTTCAGGGTCACAGGCAAACAGGGATGGTTGGGGACATGCCAAAGGTCAGGGTCACGAGCAGGCAGGAATAGTTAAGAACAGGCCAAAGTCGGTAACTGGAATCAGACGTAGGAAACACAGCAAGTACACACGAAAGCTAACACACAATGGTTGATCAGCACTGCTGGCTTACAGTGCACAGGTTAATATAGGGTTCCCTGATAGGAGGTGGGGTGGAGCCATGCTAGAGGAGAGTTTACAAAAGCAGTCAGGTGAGGGTCAGCTGGTCTCTAGAGATGAACACATGGAGACAGGTAAGCTGACAGACAACTCTATTGCATAACCATGACAGGTATGAATATTAAGGGAAACCCCAAACTAAAATTAAAAAAAAAAAATTTGCGTGGGGGTCCCCCTAAATTCCATACCAGGCCCTTCAGGTCTGGTATGGGTATTAAGGGGAACCCTGCACCAAAATTTTTTAAAAAGTGGCGTGGGGGTCCCCCTCAAAATCCATACCAGACCTGAAGATTTTAAGGGGAACCCCGCACCAAAAATTTTAAAAATTGGCGTGGGGGTCCCCCATAAAAATCCATACCAGATCCTTATCCGAGCATGCAACCTGGCAGGTCGCAGGAAAAGAGGGGGGGACGAGAGCGCCCCCCCCCCCCCTGAACCGTACCAGGCCACATGCCCTCAGCATGGGGAGGATGTCCTGAAGAGTCTGGTATGGAAAGATTTTGTCGCAGGGTTCCCCTTAATATTCATACCAAACCTGAAGGGCCTGGTGTGGAATTTAGGGGGACCCCCGCGCACATTTTTTTAAAAATTTTGGTTCGGGGTTCCCCTTAACCACTTAAGGACCGCCTCACACCGATGTACGTCGGCAAGGTGGCACGGGCATGCAGAATCACGTACATGTAAGTGATCTGCCTCCCGCGGGCGGGGGGTCCGATCGGACCCCCCCCCCGGTGCCCGAGGCGGTCCGCTTTTGTCCAGCGGCGATCGGAGGTGAGGGGGAGACCATCCATTCGTGGCCCCCCCCTCGCGATCGCCGCCGGCCAATCAGATCATTCCTCTGCTGCTGTATGCTAAACAGCAGCAAAGGAAATTATGTCATCTCTCCTCGGCTCGGTATTTTCCGTTCCGGCGCCGAGGAGAGAAGACTGCACTGTGAGTGAAAAACACACACACACAGTAGAACATGCCAGGCACACAAAACACCCCCCTTTACCCCCCAACCCCCCCGATCACCCCCCAATCAACCCCCCCCCCCCCCCCCCCCCGTCACACTGACACCAAGCAGTTTTTTTTTTTTTTACTGCATGGTGTCAGTTTGTGACAGTTAGTGTGGTAGGACAGTTACTGTTAGCCCCCTTTAGGTCTAGGGTACCCCCTTAAACCCCCCCTAATAAAGTTTTAACCCCTTGATCACCCCCCGTCGCCCGTGTCGCTAAGCGATCATTTTTCTGATCGCTGTATTAGTGTCACTGGTGACGCTAGTTAGGGAGGTAAATATTTAGGTTCGCCGTCAGCGTTTTATAGCGACAGGGACCCCCATATACTACCTAATAAATGTTTTAACCCCTTGATTGCCCCCTAGTTAACCCTTTCACCACTGATCACCGTATAACTGTTATGGGTGATGCTGGTTAGTTCGTTTATTTTTTATAGTGTCAGGGCACCCGCCGTTTATTACCGAATAAAGGTTTAGCCCCCTGATCGCCCGGCGGTGATATGCGTCGCCCCAGGCAGCGTCAGATTAGTGCCAGTACCGCTAACACCCACGCACGCAGCATACGCCTCCCTTAGTGGTATAGTATCTGAACGGATCAACATCTGATCCGATCAGATCTATACTAGCGTCCCCAGCAGTTTAGGGTTCCCAAAAACGCAGTGTTAGTGGGATCAGCCCAGATACCTGCTAGCACCTGCGTTTTGCCCCTCCGCCCGGCCCAGCCCAGCCCACCCAAGTGCAGTATCGATCGATCACTGTCACTTAGAAAACACTAAACGCATAACTGCAGCGTTTGCAGAGTCGCTCTATACTCACCATGCCTCTCAGCAAATAGCTTGGGGTGTCTACTTTCCAAAATGGGGTCATTTGGGGGGGTTTTGTGTGCCACCTGGGCATTCCATGGCCTCCGAAACTGTGATAGGCAGTGAAGAGTGAAATCAAAAATTTACACCCTTAGAAATCCTGAAGGCGGTGATTGGTTTTCGGGGCCCCATACGCAGCTAGGCTCCCAAAAAGTCCCACACATGTGGTATCCCCATACTCAGGAGAAGCAGCTAAATGTATTTTGGGGTGCAATTCCACATATGCCCATGTCCTGTGTGAGCAATATATCATTTAGTGACAACTTTGTGCAAAAAAAAAAAAAAATTTGTCACTTTCCCGCAACTTGTATCAAAATATAAAATATTCCATGGACTCAACATGCCTCTCAGCAAATAGCTTGGGGTGTCTACTTTCCAAAATGGGGTCATTTGGGGGGGGGGTTTGTACTGTCCTGCCATTTTAGCACCTCAAGAAATGACATAGGCAGTCATAAACTAAAAGCTGTGTAAATTCCAGAAAATGTACCCTAGCTTGTAGACGCTATAACTTTTGCACAAACCAATAAATATACGCTTATTGACATTTTTTTTAGCAAAGACATGTGGCCGAATACATTTTGGCCTAGATGTATGACTAAAATTGAGTTTATTGGATTTTTTTTTAACAAAAAGTAAAAAATATCATTTTTTTTCAAAACTTTCGGTCTTTTTACGTTTATAGCGCAAAAAATAAAAACGGCAGAGGTGATCAAATACCATCAAAAGAAAGCTCTATTTGTGGGAAGAAAAGGATACAAATTTCGTTTGGGTACAGCATTGCATGACCGCGCAATTAGCAGTTAAAGCGACGCAGTGCCAAATTGGAAAAAGTCCTCTGGTCTTTAGGCAGCCAAATGGTTCGGGGCTGAAGTGGTTAATATTCATACCAGACCCAAAGGACCTGGTAATGGACTGTGGGGGAATCCCATGCCGTTTTTTCCAATGACTTTTATGTGTATTACGGGACCCGACAATTCATTAACCACTTCAGCCCCGGAAGGTTTTACCCCCTTCCTGACCAGAGCACTTTTTACAATTCGGCACTGCGTCGCTTTAACTGCTAATTGCGCGGTCATGCAATGCTGTACCCAAACGAAATTTGCGTCCTTTTCTTCCCACAAATAGAGCTTTCTTTTTATGGTATTTGATCACCTCTGCCGTTTTTATTTTTTGCGCTATACACGGAAAAAGACCGAAAATTTTGAAAAAAAATGATATTTTCTACTTTTTGTTCTAAAAAAAATCCAATAAACTCAATTTTAGTCATACATTTAGGCCAAAATGTATTCGGCCACAGGTCTTTGGTAGAAAAAATGTCAATAAGTGTATATTTATTGGTTTGCGCAAAAGTTATAGCGCCTACAAACTAGGGTACATTTTCTGGAATTTACACAGCCTTTAATTTATGACTGTCTATGTCGTTTCTTGAGGTGCTAAAATGGCAGGGCAGCACAAAACCCCCACAAATGACCCCATTTTGGAAAGTAGACACCCCAAGGAATTTGCTGAGAGGCATGTTGAGCCCATTGAATATTCATTTTTTTTGTCCCAAGTGATTGAATAATGACAAAAAAAAAAAAAAAAATTACAAAAAGTTGTCACTAAATGATATATTGCTCACACAGGCCATGGGCATATGTGGAATTGCACCCCAAAATACATTTAGCTGCTTCTCCTGAGTATGGGGATACCACATGTGTGGGACTTTTTGGGAGCCTAGCCGCGTACGGGGCCCCGAAAACCAATCACTGCCTTCAGGATTTCTAAGGGCGTACATTTTTTATTTTACTCCTCACTACCTATCACAGTTTTGAAGGCCATAAAATGCCCAGATGGCATAAAACCCCCCCAAATGACCCCATTTTGGAAAGTAGACACCCCAAGCTATTTGCTTTGAGGCATATTGAGTCCATGGAATGTTTTATATTTTGACACAAGTTGCGGGAAAGTGACAAATTTTTTTTTTTTTTTTTGCACAAAGTTGTCACTAAATGATATATTGCTCACACAGGCCATGGGCATATGTGGAATTGCACCCCAAAATACATTTAGCTGCTTCTCCTGAGTACGGGGATACCACATGTGTGGGACTTTTTGGGAGCCTAGCCGCGTACGGGGCCCCGAAAACCAATCACTGCCTTCAGGATTTCTAAGGGTGTACATTTTTTATTTCACTCTTCACTACCTCACTACCTATCACAGTTTCGGAGGCCATGGAATGCCCAGGTGGCACAAACCCCCCCCAAATGACCCCATTTTGGAAAGTAGACACCCCAAGCTATTTGCTGAGAGGCATGGTGAGTATTTTGCAGCTCTCATTTGTTTTTGAAAATAAAGAAAGACGAGAAAAAAAAAAATTTTTTTTCTTTTTTCAATTTTCAAAACTTTGTGACAAAAAGTGAGGTCTGCAAAATACTCACTATACCTCTCATCAAATAGCTTGGGGTGTCTACTTTCCAAAATGGGGTCATTTGGGGGGGGGGGTTTGCCACCTGGGCATTCCATGGCCTCCAAAACTGTGATAGGCAGTGAAGAGTGAAATCAAAAATTTACGGCCTTAGAAAGCCTGAAGGCGGTGCTTGGTTTTCGGGGTCCCGTACGCGGCTAGGCTCCCAAAAAGTCTCACATATGTGGTATCCCCATACTCAGGAGAAGCAACAGAATGTATTTTGGGGTGTAATTTCACATATTCCCATGGCATGTTTGAGCAATATATCATTTAGTGACAACTTTGCGCAAAAAAAAATAAAAAAAATAAAAAATTGTCTCTTTCCCGCAACTTGTGTCACAATATAAAATATTCCATGGACTCGACATGCCTCTCAGCAAATAGCTTGGGGTGTCTACTTTCCAAAATGGGGTCATTTGGGGGGGTTTTGAACTGTCCTGGCATTTTATGCACAACATCTAGAAGCTTATGTCACACATCACCCACTCTTCTAACCACTTGAAGACAAAGCCCTTTCTGACACTTTTTGATTACATAAAAAAATAATTTTTTTTTGCAAGAAAATTACTTTGAACCCCCACACATTATATATTTTTTTAAAGCAAATGCCCTACAGATTAAAATGTTGGGTGTTTCATTTTTTTTTTCACACAGTATTTGCGCAGCGATTTTTCAAACGCATTTTTTGGGGAAAAAACACACTTTTTTAAATTTTAATGCACTAAAACACACTATATTGCCCAAATGTTTGATGAAATAAAAAAGATGATCTTAGGCCGAGTACATGGATACCAAACATGACATGCTTTAAAATTGCGCACAAACGTGCAGTGGCGACAAACTAAATACATTTTTAAAAGCCTTTACAGGTTACCACTTTAGATTTACAGAGGAGGTCTACTGCTAAAATTACTGCCCTCGATCTGACGTTCGCGGTGATACCTCACATGCATGGTGCAATTGCTGTTTAAATTTGACGCCAGACCGACGCTTGCGTTCGCCTTAGCGCGAGAGCAGGGGGGACAGGGGTGCTTTTTTTTTTTTTTTTTCTTTATTATTATTATTTTTTTATCTTATTTTTAAACTGTTCCTTTCATTTTTTTTTTTTTAAATCATTTTTATTGTTATCTCAGGGAATGTAAATATCCCCTATCATAGCAATAGGTAGTGACAGGTACTCTTTTTTGCAAAAATTGGGGTCTATTAGACCCTAGATTTCTCCTCTGCCCTCAAAGCATCTGACCACACCAAGATCGGTGTGATAAAATGCTTTCCCAATTTCCCAATGGCGCTGTTTACATCCGGCGAAATCTAAGTCATAAAATGCTCGTAGCTTCCGGTTTCTTAGGCCATAGAGATGTTTGGAGCCACTCTGGTCTCTGATCAGCTCTATGGTCAGCTGGCTGAATCACCGGCTGCATTCTCAGGTTCCCTGTTGAGACAGGAGAGCCAGAGAAAAACACGGAAGACGTTGGGGGGGGGGCATTCCCTCCCACTGCTTGTAAAAGCAGTCTAGAGGCTAATTAGCTGCTAGGATTGCTTTTACATGAAAGCCGATCGCTGGCTGAAAAGAATGATACCAAGATGATACCTAAACCTGCAGGCATCATTCTGGTATAATGACTCAAAGTCGTGAATGGCGTACCTGAAGACAAAAAAATGGTTAACAATAAAGCACAGTAAACCGTAAGGTATAAAAAATTGCATATCTGAAAAGCAAGCATGATAAAACATAACAACAATAAAACATTGCAGAATAGAATACAGTAAAAAAGAGCAGAACAATAGAGAGAGAATAGAGAGAGAGAGAACAATAAAACGACAACTATTTTTTATTTTATATTTTTGTTTGTGTTTTTTTTTTTTTTTTTACACTTTTTTTTGTAACTAACTTTTATAACTGTAACCGGTTCCAGGTTCGGGTCTCTCAAAATGCGATGGCATCTTGGGAGACCCTGTGAAAGTGTGCCTAGTCTGTGCAATGCTGTACCCTACGCTAATACTCAACTAGTGCATGGTAGCGTTCAAAACATTCACCAATGCAAAGACCAGGATTGTCAGGACAGGAGGGACAATAATAGTGGGTGTCACGCCTATATCCGCGCTTGCTGCAGACACAACATCTTTTTTGGGGGGTTCGCTGGGTAGGGGTATTCAGGAGGACATAAAGAAAATGCCTCTCACGCAGCCGACTGCATTTTGTTGGGGATGTGAATGGGGGAAGTACGGGCGCTGCAGAAGCGGTGGGTTCCCAATTAGGATTGGCGAATGCAGCAGGAAGGGCACTATGGGCACGACGGGCCTGTGTTTGTCTTCTTGGTGGCAGCGGGACACTACTTGTGCTTGCCACCTCACCAGCTTGAACTGCATTTATGGGACTCGCCACGTCACCAAGTGTTACTGCAGTGCTGGTTTGACTACGACCGGGGTGTACTAGGCCGCTGGTGCTTGCCAGTTCACCAAAACGCTACCAAAAAAACTGTTAGCGATCGCAGGGATCAGGCCTGACTCTGCGAACGCTGCAGTTATGCGTTTAGTGTTTTGTAAGTGTCAGTGATCGATCGATACTGCACTTGGGTGGGCTGGGCTGGGCCGGGCGGAGGGGCAAAACGCAGGTGCTAGCAGGTATCTGGGCTGATCCCGCTAACACTGCGTTTGTGGGAACCCTAAACTGCTGGGGACGCTAGTATAGATCTGATCAGATCAGATATTGATCCGATCAGATACTATACCACTAAGGGAGGTGTACGGTGCGTGCGTGGGTGTTAGCGGTACTGGCGCTAACCTGACGCTGCCTGGGGCTGGTGCTTGCCAGTTCACCAAAACGCTACCAAGAAAACTGTTAGCGATCGCAGGGATCAGGCCTGACTCTGTGAACGCTGCAGTTATGCGTTTAGTGTTTTGTAAGTGACAGTGATCGATCGATACTGCACTTGGGTGGGCTGGGCCGGGCAGAGGGGAAAAACGCAGGTGCTAGCGGGTATCTGGGCTGATCCCGCTAACACTGCGTTTTTGGGAACCCTAAACTGCTGGGGACACTAGTATAGATCTGATCGGATCAGATATTGATCCGTACAGATACTATACCACTAAGGGAGGCGTATGCTGCGTGCGTGGGTGTTAGCGGTACTGGCGCTAATCTGACACTGCCTGGGGCGATGCATATCACCGCCGGGCGATCAGGGGGCTAAACCTTTATTAGGTAATAAACGGCGGGTGCCCTGACACTATAAAAAATAAACGAACTAACCAGCGTCACCCGTAACGGTTATACGGTGATCAGTGGTGAAAGGGTTAACTAGGGGGCAATCAAGGGGTTAAAACATTTATTAGGTAGTATATGGGGGTCCCTGTCACTATAAAACGCTGACGGCGAACCTAAATATTTACCTCCCTAACTAGCGTCACCAGTGACACTAATACAGCGATCAGAAAAATGATCGCTTAGTGACACTGGTGACAGGGGGTGATCAAGGGGTTAAAACTTTATTAGGGGGGGTTAGGGGGGTATCCTAGACCTAAAGGTGGGTAATACTCACTGCCCTAACACTGTAACTGTCACAAACTGACACCATGCAGTAATCAGAAAAAAAAAAATACTGCTTGCTGTCAGTTTGTGACAGGGGGGGGGTGATTGGGGGGGGATCGGGGGGCGATCGGGGGGGGATCGGGGGTGTAAAGTATGCCTGGCATGTTCTACTGTGTGTGTGTGTTGTGCACTCACATGTCTTCTCTCCTCGGCGCTGGGACGGAAACTGCCAAGCCGAGGAGAGATGACATCACATCCTCTGCCTGTGTGAAACTACACACAGGCAGGGGAGGATTCCGATTGGCTGGGAGCGATCGCGAGGGGGGGGCCACGATCGGATGGTCTCCCCCTCGCCTCCCGAGGCTCCCAGTCAAATGCCGACCGCCGCTGGCACCGGGGGGGGGTCCGATCGGACCCCCCGCCCGCGGGAGGCAGATCACGTACAGGTACGTGATTCTGCCTGCCCGTGCCATTCTGCCGCCGTATATGTGCGTTAGGCGGTCGGCAAGTGGTTAATAGCCGTGAGTACTTTTAAATGACTTTTTTTCCTTTAGAAATGTAATTTTGCTCTTGGACTGTTCTAAACACGGGAAACATGCACCACTTTACAGGAATAATATAGACACCCCAGGTACGAAATTTAAAGGAATATTTCACTTTTATTGTTTCACATTATTAAAATCACTGCTCCTGAAAAAACGTCCGTTTTTAAAACTGTTTTTGCATTGATACATGTCCCCTGGGGCAGGACCCAGGTCCCCAAACACTTTTTATGACAATAACTTGCATATTAACCTTTAAAATTTGCACTTTTGATTATTCAAGTTCGTGTCCCATAGACTTTAACGGTGTTCGCGTGTTCGAACAAATTATTTGCCTGTTCGCATGTTCTGCTGCAAACGGAACCGGGGGGTGTTTGGCTCATCCCTACTCTTTACCAAATGATCAGCTGTATCCGATCACAGCTGATCACAGTGTAAATAGGAAATGCTGGTTATCGGCATATCATGCTGACAGCACGTGAGGAAAGGAGAGGAGAGGAGAGCCGATAAGCGGCTTTCCTCAGTGGGGACATGCACACAGATAATCAGTGCAATGATTATCAGTGCAGCCCCATCAGTGATGCCTGCCAGTGCACACCAGTGATGCCATTCTGTGCCCATCAGTGATACCAATCAGTGCTGCCTTTCAATGCCCTTCAGTAATGCCTTTCAGTGCATCCTCAGCAGTGCCACCTAACAGTGCCTATCATTGCCCATTAGTGCCATCTATTAGTGCCCATAAGTGCTGCCTATCAGTGCCCATAAGTGCCATTCAGTGCTACATATTAGTGCCACCTCATCAGTGACATCAGTGCCCGTCAGTGTAGCCTCATCAGCGCACATCAGTGAATGAGAAAAATTACTTGCTTACAACATTTTTTAACAGAAACTAAGAAAAACTTTAAAAAGTTCAGTCTTTTTTCATTTGTTTAGCAAACTATAAAAAACCTAGTGGTGATTAAATACCACAAAAAGAAAGCTCTATCTGTCTCAAAAAAATGATAAAAATGTAGTTTGTGTGTAAAATTCCCAACCTTTCCCATTCTGTACCAAGTGGCATCCCTGCTCACAAAGGGCCCTAAATGCCAATACCATCCCATACTGTGTTCAGACTGCCGTAGATTTTGACAAGCTGCCTGCAGCAGGGCTGGACGCTGCACCTGTCCCTCCTCGGCACACTAAATCATCAAGAGGAAGGCACTGAAGCTAGATGTGTTTTGATATCTTTTACCTTAATTTTAGTACAGTTGAACAAATCTTTTGTTTTAAGGTCGAACCCTAGACAAACAGCTAAATAAACAGACAATATAGACATATATAGCCCCTATAGAAATAGTGCATTAAGGAGGTTTTCAAAAGAAAAAACTTACTGTGCTCCAGTGGAAGAGAAAAACAAGCTGTTCAGTAAAGAACGCAACGTTGTCTTCTATGTGAACAGTCGTTTTATTATATGTGAACTGAAGTATACAATATATCATGCCAAAGTCCAGTTCTGTGAACATATAATAAACGATGTAGTCAGCACATGTGATAGAATATTGTTTACACTGCTTTACTAAGAGCTTAACATAATAGGTTGGAGTTTCCCAACATTCTGAAGACTCTGCCCCTTCATAATTCATGCTTTCATATTCCAATTGTTGTAGTAATGGTTAAAGTGACAGTAATGCCGCGTACACACGGTCGGACTTTCCGGCATACTTGGTCCGGCGGACCAGAGTGTGCCGGACAATCCGCCCGTGTGTGGGCGGCGGCGGACTTTTCCGGCGGACTTCTTCCCAAAAGCCCGCCGGACCTAGATTTTAAACATGTTTGAAATCTTTCCGTCGGACTCAGTTTCGGGCGGAAAGTCCGCTCGTGTGTGTGCTGGTCCGACGGAAAGCCCGCTCGTGTGTAGGCTGGTCCGACAGACCAAATACGACACGAGGGGATGGTATTGCATCTCGCGCTCGCTGCAATAGGAAAAACAAATCTTCCTATTGCGGCGAGCGCGGGGCATACCAGGCCCTTAGGTCTGGTATGCATTATAAAGGGGAACCCCGCTACGCCGAAAAAACGGCGTGGGGTCCCCCTAAAATCCATACCAGACCCCGATCCGAGCACGCAGCCTGGCCGGTCAGGAAAGGGGGTGGGGACGAGCGAGCGCCCCCCCCCCTCCTGAACCGTACCAGGCCGCATGCCCTCAACATGGGGGGTGGGTGCTTTGGGGGAGGGGGGCGCCCTGCGCCCCCCCCCCCAAAGCACCTTGTCCCCATGTTGATGAGGACAAGGGCCTCTTCCCGACAACCCTGGCCGTTGGTTGTCGGGGTCTGCGGGCGGGGGCTTATCGGAATCTGGGAGCCCCCTTTAATAAAAGGGGCCCCCAGATCCCGGCCCCCCACCCTATGTAAATGAGTATGGGGTACATGGTACCCCTACCCATTTACCTAGGAAAAAAGTGTAAGTAATAAAACACACTACACAGGTTTTTAAAATATTTTATTAAACAGCTCCGGGGGGGGATCTTCCTCCGGCTTCGGGGGTCTTCTTCCGGCTTCGGGGGTCCCTCCGCTTCATCTTCTCCCGGCGTCCGGTTGGTTCTTCTCCGCTCTCCGGCCTCTTCTCCCGGTGTCGCAGGTCTTCGGCCGGCCCCTCCGCTCTCTTCATGTAGCTCTATTGCGAGCGGAGGTCCGGACTTCTGGGCTTCTGGGCTTCTTGGCTTCTTGGCTTCTTGGCTTCTCTTCTCTTCTCTTCCCCCAGATGTTGACACGACGCTCTCTCCGGCTGGACTGGTCTCTGAGGGCTGCGTTGTGACTTATATAGGCGGAGACCCCGCCCCCATATGATGTCACAGTCCCTGGGCATGCTGGGACTGTGACGTTTTAGGGGGCGTGGTCGACCACGCCCCCCGACCACACCCCCTAAAACGTCACAGTCCCAGCATGCCCAGGGACTGTGACATCATATGGGGGCGGGGTCTCCGCCTATATAAGTCACAACGCAGCCCTCAGAGACCAGTCCAGCCGGAGAGAGCGTCGTGTCAACATCTGGGGGAAGAGAAGAGAAGAGAAGCCAAGAAGCCAAGAAGCCCAGAAGTCCGGACCTCCGCTCGCAATAGAGCTACATGAAGAGAGCGGAGGGGCCGGCCGAAGACCTGCGACACCGGGAGAAGAGGCCGGAGAGCGGAGAAGAACCAACCGGACGCCGGGAGAAGATGAAGCGGAGGGACCCCCGAAGCCGGAAGAAGACCCCCCCCCGGAGCTGTTTAATAAAATATTTTAAAAACCTGTGTGGTGTGTTTTATTACTTACAATTTTTTCCTAGGTAAATGGGTAGGGGTACCATGTACCCCATACTCATTTACATAGGGTGGGGGGCCGGGATCTGGGGGCCCCCTTATTAAAGGGGGCTCCCAGATTCCGATAAGCCCCCGCCCGCAGACCCCGACAACCAACGGCCAGGGTTGTCGGGAAGAGGCCCTTGTCCTCATCAACATGGGGACAAGGTGCTTTGGGGGGGGGGGGGCGCAGGGCGCCCCCCTCCCCCAAAGCACCCACCCCCCATGTTGAGGGCATGCGGCCTGGTACGGTTCAGGAGGGGGGGGCGCTCGCTCGTCCCCACCCCCTTTCCTGACCGGCCAGGCTGCGTGCTCGGATCGGGGTCTGGTATGGATTTTAGGGGGGACCCCACGCCGTTTTTTCGGCGTAGCGGGGTTCCCCTTTATAATCCATACCAGACCTAAGGGCCTGGTATGCCCCGCGACGGGGCTCGCAAGGTGTCAATCTAGCCGATAAAAGCGGCAAGATTGACATCCTTTTCTAGTCCCGTCGCACCTGAGTCACGTTCAAAATGAACGGACTTGTCCGTGTGTGGGCAAGTCCGTTCATTCTGAAAGTCCGCCGGAACTCCGGCGAAAGTCCGTCGGAAAGACGGGCGGACTTAGCCCGCCGGAAAATCCCGGCGTGTGTGGGCAAGTCCGTTCGTTTTAAAGTCCGGCGCACCTGGCGGACAAAGTCCGTCGGAAAGTGTGCCGGACCAAGTAGGATAGAAAGTCCGCTCGTGTGTACGCGGCATAAGGCCTCCTTTTTCAAGCCAGTTCAAAAGTCTTATTTTGTGGGAAACATTGCATTTAGTCCAGGTAAAACTGCGCTCTGATCACTGCCCTCCTTTCCAATTTTAAGGTGGCTCCTTTCTCTTGCAGTGTGCTCTCGACCACCCTTGTGTGCGTGTTCCTGGCCATGCCCCCATTGAATAACAGAGCGCCAAGGGAAAACCATCCCCCTGCTCCCTCCTTCTCCCCACTTGTTAGCAGCTGTAGCCTGCACTGTAAGCATTCAGGACCCGTATTCTACTACCCGGAAGTCTGGGGAAGCGGTGGTGATGTTTAGTTATGAGACAAATATATCTGAGTTCATTTTCTAATTGGTTCACTGAACATCACTTTGAATTTGACCAGCTTTGTATGTAATGCAAATACATTTGAATAGGACCCAGGCTGTCCAAAGAAAAATGAACCAGAGTAGCTGTCCAAGGTCCACAACTGGTTAAGGCCCCATCATAGGTGTGCGCAGCCCAGGGCCGTCTTTAAGGCAGGGCAAAAGGGGCAGCTGCCCTGGGCCCTGTTATTGTTGGGGCCCAAAGAAGCTGCCTCATACTTGCCAACTATCCCAGTTTAAATTCCCTTGTCCCTTGAGGTTTTAGTCCTGTGCTGTGTCCTGATATCTCAGTGTGAAGTTCTGTTACTATTGCTGCCCAGCTCTGCCCTATTGTTGTGTACAGATGACTCACCTGCAGACCCTGTGTTTACATGTAAATACTGGCATTCATATGTAAATAGTGGCGGACCAGCAGAATTCATATGTAAACAGAGGCAGTATTCATATGTATATCATGCCCTCTGAAGTCAAATCCACCATCACCTATACTGAATGCTGCCCACTGGGGAGATAAAGGGGCATGCTTGAAAGTCCTGCCTACAACTGTGGTCATTAAGCCTACCATCAGCCTGTTCTGCAAAGGTAAGCAAATTAGTGAGATGAAAGGTCGTGAGGGATGTGCAGAGGTGGGCAAAGAAGGAATTGCAGTTTGGGGTGCACAGGTGAGCAAGGAGGGGATGTATGGAGGTAAGGAAGCTGGGTGCAAAGATGAGCAGAGGAGGCAGGTAAAGTTAAAGGGGAGGGGAATTGGAGTGGAGAGGATGGGGATGGTTTGGGGTGCAGAGCAGTGGCGGCTGGTGCTCACAATTTTTGGGGGGGCACAAACAAACTGAAAAAAAAACATCAATTGCAGCCACAGTGCCCATCAAATGCAGCTACTGTGCCCATCAAACGCACCCACTGTGCCCATCAAACGCAGCCACTGTGCCATCAAACACAGCCACTGTACCCATCAATTGCTGCCAGTGTGCCCATCAATTGCTGCCACTGTGCCCATCAATTGCCTCTACTGTGCCCCATCAATTGCTGCCAGTGTGCCCATCAATTTCCGCTACTGTGCCCCATCAATTGCCGCTACTGTACCCCATCAATTGCTGCCAATGTGCCCATCAATTGCTGCCAGTGTGCCCCATCAATTGCTGCCAGTGTGCCCATCAATTGCTGCCAGGATGCCCATCAATTGCCGCTAGTGTGCCCCATCAATTGCTGTCAGTGTGTCCATCAATTGCCACTACTGTGCCCCATCAAATGCTGCCAGTGTGCATCACCCAGGAGTCGGGACTTACCTGTCTTGCAGCAGGTCACGGTGGCGTCCTCCGCGTCCCTGCTCCTCCAATCACAGCGCCTGTTGTTTAAGCCAATCAGGTGACAGGTAACCAAACCTGAGCACCTGATTAGCTGAAAGGCGGGTCAGTGTTAGGAAAGCAATTTATTTTGGAAGCCTATTAGCGCTTATGGCTCTAATCAGGATGCCTATTGGAGCCCACGGCTCTAATCAGGCACTTCCAAAAAATACCCCGCCGCTGTAATTCAGGTGCCCGGAGCCCGACAAGAGGTCAGACACCTGAATAGAGGGCAGCAGCAGCGACCATAGATAGATTCATGCAATGCATGAATCTATCTATGGTGAGAAAGAGGTGACAGGAGAGAGGGGACGGCGCTCCTGCGCCCTTTATGGACGCACCGCCACTGGTGCAGAGGTTAGCAGGGGTTTAAGGATGCAAATGTGTACTGACAGAGTGGATAAAGATGTAGGTCACGTGTAGAGCAGCCCATTCATTTCAATGGACTGCTCAATGCGCTACAAATGCGTAAGAAAGTCCAAAACCCTTTTTCAAAATCACACAAAAACAATTAATGGCACTGCTGTGTATCTGCTAAAGGGCAGCATGTTTCTGTGGTGTCAGGAAAGCAATTTTTTATGCGTTCCCAACACACACAAATGTGAACGCAGGCTAAATGTCTCAGTTACATTGGTGGTCAGTGTAAATCTTCTCATTGCATTGGTGCTTGGTGTAGAATCCTTTCATTCACACTAGTGGCCAGTGTGAATGTCCCCCTTCATTGGTGGTCAGTGTAAATCCCTCTTTACATTGGTGGTTACTGTGAATGCTTCTATTACATTAGTGGTCAGTGTAAACCCCTATTACATTGGTGGCCAGTGTTGAAACTCCTCTTTATATTGGTAGTAAGTAAAAAAAAAAAAAAAAAAAAAAACAGCATTGCCATTGATCCAAGGAGTCCTAGGATCCCTAGGGGTTTTCTGTCTATTAATGAGTCCCCTCACCTCCCCAGTCCATGGTGTGCAGGCAGTGAGGAGATGATGTGCTGTAACCTCTAGCAACCAATCAGTAAGCAGAAATGATGTGCTGTAACTTCTAGCAACTAATCAGTGAGCCGTAATGTGTGCTGTAACCTCTAGCAACCAGTCAGTCGGCAGTAATGATACACTGTAACCTCTGGCAACCAATTGCTGCCTGATCTGATTCAGTAAACAGATTTTTAGTCTAGCTGCTATTTATTGTATGTCTCAGAGCAGGTGGAGAGCGAAACTGCATGGAGGGGGGGGCAAGGTTTTGCCCAGGGTCCAGTCAATATTAAAGATGGCCCTGGCGCAGCCTATTGCATTAGGGTGTGCACCTCAAAGCTCCAACCCATATGCATTTGACATACTTACCAGCCTCTTCCCCGCTCTCCATTCTGAAACAAAGGGAGGAAGGAGGAGCAAGGGAGGACATGGGAGACCCGGGCAACAGAAGGAAGAGGAACAGGTAATGAGGGGTGGCGGGGGTGGCATATATTAGTACCGATCCCCTATATTTTCCTCCTGTGGCAGCTGAATGTTGACAAAAGGGAGAGGAGAAGCCTAACTTCAGCTGCTGCAGGAGGAAAATACAGATCGGTTCCACTAAATTCCACCCACGCCACCTCTCCTGTCTAGGTTCTGAGGGTCGGCAAGGAAGGGTTGTGGTGTACCTGTCACCTGCCCACCATTGACAGGTTGCCAACCCCAGGATTAGGGTGTGCCCAGGCACCCCTGGCACACCCCTTGCGCACGCCTATGGGCCTCATATGCTTTAGATAGGCATTGCAGTGCACATCAAATGGAAAACCCCATCTGTCCACAGCTTTGGAACTATAAGCTTTGCCTTCTCACTAAACGCTAATTTTTCTTGAGTCGTTACACCCCCACCCTTCCAGCCCAGAATCTAGATTAAAAGCCACTCCAATCTTCTAACCATTTTCTCCCAACAGAGTTACATCTTCCCATGAGGGTTAAAGTTAGTTGAACCAAACTTACTCCATATACAATGGGGACGGAAAGTATTCAGACCCCCTTAAATTTTTCACTCTTTGTTATATTGCAGCCATTTGCTAAAATCATTTAAGTAAATTTTTTTTTACTCATTAATGTACACACAGCACCCCATATTGACAGAAGAACACAGAATTGTTGACATTTTTGCAGATTTATTAAAAAAGAAAAACTGAAATATCACATGGTCCTAAGCAGTGCTGGGACCAGGTCACCCAGGGCAAACATTCCAAATTGTGCCCCCCCCCCCCCCAAGATTTAAAACATTGTATCAGTAAAAATCCCCCTCCCAAAAAAAATTGAGCACTAATCTGCATGTTCACCCCCTAAACCTACCCCCCCCCCTCCTCCCATTACAAATCCACAACCTGCCGAAATCCCTTCTCCCAGCACAAATCTTTGCCCCCCCCCAGCTCACACCCTCTCTTCCTCCATATGCCCCCAGCACAAATCTACCCCCCCCCCAAAAAAAACCCTCCTAGCACAAATCCTTTACCCCTTAAATTTCCCCTCCAAGCACGGATTCCCCCCCCCCACACACACACACACACACTCCAAATCCCTCCAATTTCCCCCCCAAGCACAAATTCCTCTCCACAATCCCCTATCCTAGCACATATATCCCCCCCCCAGCACAAATACAAATACCCCCAATCAGCCCTACTAGCACAAAATACCCCCCCCCTCAAAAAATATATTTCCCCTCTACCATACTACTTTTATAGCACAAAATCCCCCCTCCTAGCACCAATCCTCTTCCCCCATCCCACCTCCCAATACAAATCCCCCCCCCCAAATCACCTTTCCTAGCACACCTCCCAAAATTTGTCCTCCTAGAAAAATTATTACCCCCTGCCGCTCCCCAAATCCCCTCCCCCTAATTTCCTTGAGGTGCCCCCACCTCACATGATACCATGGTGCCCAGGGCAGCCGCCCCTCCTGCCCACCCCTTGTCCCGGCCCTGGTCCTAAGTATTCAGACCCTTTGCTCAGTATTTAGTAGAAGCGCCCTTTTGATTTAGTACAGCCATGAGTCTTTTTAGGAAAGATGCAACAAGTTTTTCACACCTGGATTTGGGGATCCTCTGCCCTTCCTCTTTGCACATCCTCTCCAGTTCTGTCAGGTTGGATGGTAAACGTTGGTGAACAGCCATTTTTAGGTCTCTCCAGAGATGCTCAATTGGGTTTAAGTCAGGGCTCTGGCTGGGCCATTCAAGAACAGTCACAGAGTTGTTGTGAAGCCACTCCTTTGTTATTTTAGCTGTGTGCTTAGGGTCATTGTCTTGTTGGAAGGTAAACCTTCAGCCCAGTCTGAGGTCCTGAGCACTCTGGAGAAGGTTTTCGTCCAGGATATCCCTGTACTTGGCCGCATTCATCTTTCCCTCGATTGCAACCAGTCGTCCTGTCCCTGCAGCTGAAAAACACCCCCACAGCATGATGCTGCCACCACCATGCTTCACTGTTGGGACTGTATTGGACAGGTGATGAGCAGTGCCTGGTTTGATCCACCCATACCGCTTAGAATTAAGGCCAAAAAGTTCTATCTTGGTCTTATCAGACCAGAGAATCTTATTTCTCACCATCTTGGAGTCCTTCAGGTGTTTTTTTAGCAAACTCCATGCAGGCTTTCATGTGTCTTGCACTGAGGAGAGGCTTCCATCGGGCCACTCTGCCATGAAGCCCCAACTGGTGGGGGGCTGCAGTGATGGTTGACTTTTTACAATTTTCTCCCATCTCCCAGCTGCAGCTCTGGAGCTCAGCCACAGTGATCTTTGTGTTCTTCTTTACCTCTCTCACCAAGGCTCTTCTCCCCCGATAGCTCAGTTTGGCCAGACGGCCAGCTCTAGGAAGGGTTCTGGTCATCCCAAACGTCTTCCATTTAAGGATTATGGAGGCCACTGTGCTCTTAGGAACCTTAAGTGCAGCAGAAATTTTTTTTTAAACCTTGGCCAGATCTGCGCCTTGCCACAATTCTGTCTCTGAGCTCTCCAGGCAGTTCCTTTGACCTCATGATTCTCATTTGCTCTGACATGCACTATGAGCTGTAAGGTCCTATATAAACAGGTGTGTGGCTTTCCTTTTTCTCACTGAAAACAAAGTTTCCTGTAAAAAGGTTTTAGTGTATTTATCAATAGATTCGGGTAGTATCCCAAGGAGACACAGCTTGGGGTCTAGTGTTACCGGTGATCCCATATTATCATGTAGGAACGTCACGACCTGCGCCCAAAGTCCCTGAATTTGGGGGCATGACCACAATAGGTGAATAATTGTGCCCGGCTCTTTCCCACACATTGGGCATAGAACAGATTGGGACTCTCTATATCTAGCAACCCTTAGTGGGGTGAGGTATGCCTGATGAAGTACAAAAATCTGTATCAGTCTATCCGATAGTTTGGGCGAAGCAGCCCTGGAAGATTCCATGCCCTCCTCCCATTCCTCATCCTCCAAAGGTCCTATCGCTCTTTCCCAGCTGGGCTTGAGTCCATATGCAAGTTTAGAAGCTGTGGGGGTTAGCAGGATATTATAGAACGCCGAAATTAATTTTCGGGGGTCAGTATCCTTTACTATTGCCATAAGGGCATTAGGAGTGGGCTGAGGGAGGGAGACCTGGAATTGCCTCTGAACCGCGTGTTTGACTTGTAGGTATCTATACATCATGTGAGAAGGGAGTGAGAATTCCTCTGCAAGATTCTCAAAGGATTTAAGAGTTCCATTTGTAATAAGTTGATGTAGGTATAGGACCTCATGAGTGGTCCATAAATCCACATCTGGTAGCTGCATGAGCTCCGGCAAATATGGAGTATGATCATCATGCCGAGGGATTCCCAATTTCTTCAAAGCTATATCCCATATTTTGCTATAATGGTATAATAGGGTTTGATTGTGACTGTGTGGTTCTGTACTACTGGATTCTACTACTATCGCGTAAATTGAATCCTTGGTTCTCCTAACTCGCTTGGGACAAAGTAATTGAAGAAACCTATCTCTATCTGTCTTGTCAATATGATAAAGTTGGGACATCTGTGACGCTACATAATGCAGGTTAAAGTCTGGTAATGAGTACCTGCCATGCCAATTTATGCCTACTGGGTCCCCAGACAAACAGTTTAAGAAGGGCCTCAATGATTTTGAAGTATTTTAGGGGTACATATATCGGAGTATGCCATATTACATATAAAATTTTAGGTAGGAGAATCATTTTGGTTAAATTTATACGGCCCCATACCCCTAATGGAAGACGAGCCCATACCTTAAGTTTGGATTTTATATGAGCAATTAGAGGTTCTATATTTAGTTGAATGTATTCAGCTGGTGTTTTAGAGACATGTATTCCTAAATATTTTATGATGCTAACCCGTTGGAGTGTTAAGTTGGCCTGCATCTCAGACGGTGGGAAACTATCCATAGACAAAATTTGTGATTTTTCCCAATTAATTTTCAAACCAGAAAAGGTTCCAAACTTTTCAATGGTTTGTAGTGCCATCTGCAAGGAAGGGCCCGAATCTGCCAAGTATAATAGCGTATCGTCCGCATACATACTGATTTTCTCTGTAAGGGTACCTGATTCTAGACCCCGTATTTCCGGATATGCTTGGATGGATATAGCCAAAGGTTCTGCGGCCAAGGCGTAGAGAAGCGGGGACAGGGGACAGCCCTGTCTTGTGCCTCTGCTGAGATTGAACTGTTCTGAGGTCCAACCCTTAGCTACAACCTTGGCCGTGGGTGACTGGTATAGCAGTTGTACCCATTTAATGAATTTCGGGCCAAAGCCATATCCCTCTAGGCATCTCCACAAATACTCCCACTCCACCGAGTCAAACGCCTTGGCCGTATCTAAGGTTACTATCACTCTTGAACCAACCTCTGCATGTTTGGCTTGTAAGTTGATATATAATTTATGAAGATTAAAGGATGTATTACGGCCTGGCATAAAGCCCGCCTGGTCAGCATGTATTAGTGACAGTATTACCTGGTTAAGTCGTAATGACAGTATCTTAGCAGGGATTTTTATATCTACTTGGAGTAGAGAAATGGGTCGATAGGACTCTGGATAACCCGGATCCTTCCCCGGTTTAGGGAGGAGAATTATCGTGGCCTCTCTCATGGATGGGGCTAGAGTAAATGTCTCAAATAGGTGGTTGTATAACTTGAGCAACTTAGGTATAATTAATTAACTGAACTGAGAGTAAAACTCGATAGGGTGACCATCCGAGCCTGGGGATTTAGATCTAGCAAAACTCGCCATAGCAGCAGCTATTTCGTCTGTAGTTATGGGTGCTTCTAATAGATCTATTTGTTTACTTGTTAATTGAGGCAGAGTTATTTTGTGGAAGAAGTTCTCTCTCAATTCTGTGGAACCTGTTGTTTTTGTCTTGTACAAGTCCATAAAGAAATCCCTGAATCTAGTTGTCACTACATAGGGATCCGTAATTGGTTGACCTTCCGGACTCTGCAGAGTAATGACTACTAGGGGTCTATCCTCACTGTGTACCAAGTACGCCAGTAGCTTACTCGCTTTTTCTCCATGTTCGAATAATTTTTGTTTGGTGAAAAATAGCTTTTGTCTGGCTTTAGAGAATTGGATTTGATTCACTATTCTAGATTGCATTTTAAGTCGATCGGCTATGTCTGGAGTGGGGTTGGAGGCATATTCTTGCTCAGTTGTATTTAATTCCACTACCACCCTATTAAAAGTGTCAGCTGAGTCTGCCTTAATTTTATTTATCAGGGAAGATAAAGTCGTGTGGGCGTATATCTTGAAGGAGTCCCAAATTGCTGAGAAAGAGGCTGTTTGATCATTTTCCGTAAAGTAGCATTCCCAAAGGTTTTGGAGGCCGTTGTCTTCCGGCAATAGGGACAGCCAGAATGGGTTCAATCACCAGGGCCTCCTAGGTTTATCTATGGGGATACTTAGGGTAATCCAATATGGACTATGATCGGATAGTAATCTGGGACAAAATGCGGTATCAAGAATACGTGGTGTTAGGGATCTTGACAAGAGGACAAAGTCGATACGTGACATGGAATTATGGGTGGAGGAAAAACAGAGGTAGGCCTTAGCCTTTGGATACTTATGGCGCCACGTGTCCACTAAGTGGAAGGCGGATATCATCTTGGAGAACTTTGTCCTGTCCGTATCAAGCCCTGGAGACCGCGCATTCTGAAGCCTGTCTAGGGCTGGACAAAGGGTGGTATTGAAATCCCCCATCCATACTGCTGGTATGTTGGGGTACCGGGACATGAAGGTGAATCCCTCCATTACTACAGTTGTGCAGAGTGGGGGCGATATGTAAAAAGCCATAATAAGAAATGGTTCTCCATACATTGGCATGTATAAACACATATTGAACCTGTGAATCTGTAAGCACTTCGCACATTTCAAAATGCACCGATTTGGCTATTAGAATCGAGACTCCTCTAGCATGGGTTGCGTGGGCGGAGTGGTAAGCCCATCCCACCCATGGTCTGCGTAGGGCCATCTGGAACCTTCCCTCTATATGCGTCTCTACCAACGCAATTATGTCTGCTCTTTGTTTTTGCAGGAATGAAAGGGCTGCCGACCGTTTGATCTTGTCACGTAGGCCACTTACATTCCAAGTTAGGAATTTTATAGACGCCATATCGGTACATTTAGTAAATAATCCCACACAATTCTAACTGGTGTTGTATGGTCCTGTGAGAGGACAAACAAATCCCAGCACCTGTACAGCACCAGGAACACAAATAAAATTAGTCGTGTGTGCGATTTCCATTCAGTATATTTGTACACGTACATTTTCCCTTTCCATATCTTCCTTATTACACCATGGACATGACTGTAAAAATCCCCCCCCTCCCTGCCCTGCACCCACCCCAACTTGTGCGGGCATCCTCCCTTAACTTTTGTGAACTACCAACTAGAAACAACAATATTGTCAGACATATGAGCAATAGGGACAGGAAAAAACATATGCAACTCAGCCTCATGCACTGACACCATACTCTTGCCCCATATCCTCGTAGGGGATGAGGCTGAGCTGCGAATCTCTGATGCAACCAGCTGTGTATAAATGACATGTCCCAATATTTTTTCCCCCCCTCGTCAACAGAACAAGGGGTTTTTAGTTCCAGTGGTTAACGGAGCAAAAATTAGCTGCGCTGTGCGCTCCCCCGAAAGGGGAATAGTAAAGCTTGTCAAGTCAACTCATAGTTATTAGTAGAGGCTGGTGTTGGATTATGCTCCACCGATTCCGTGTGCATATTACCAATGAGATAATCACTAATTTAAATCCAGGTCTCCTCAGGCCAATATGATGAGTTACAGTCAGCTTAGAGAGGCTGCAAATGACCATAGATCAGTCAAGGCCAAACAAAGGCGGGTTTGCCTTAAAATTGTTTTGTAGAACCAGAGCCACAGTGCATCCAGAGAAAGAAGGAAAATAAAAAATAAAAAAAAAAATTATAAAAAAAGGGGGGTTTATGTCTCACCGCATTACTCCGAGGTTACTTAATCAATCAGCCCTGTTGAGTTCCATCCTACGTTCCAACCATGAGGTAACTTCCAGCGGGTCATCAAAAAAGAGAACACGATCCCCACTTTCTATTTGCAGGCGAGCAGGGTATAGCATGGAGTATTTCAGGTTTTGTGTGCGAAGCAGCCGCTTTGCCTCCATGAATCCTTGACGCCTTTTCTGTATGTCGGCCGAAAAATCTGGGAAGATTGCCACTTTGTTGTTTCCCATGAGGATGTTTCCCTTCACTCTGGCCATCCGAAGGGCTGCATCCCGATCTTTATAATTTAAAAACTTGGCGATAAAGGTGCGAGGGGGGGCTCCCATGGGATGAGGTCAGGCCGGCATGCGGTGTGCTCTCTCAACCGTTAGCATGGGGGAGAATGCCTCGTGGCCATAAGTACTTATAAGTAACTGTTCCAAATAAGTAGAAGGGTCCTTACCCTCAACTCCCTCCGGGAGACCAATTAGACGAATATTGCACCTCCTCATACGATTCTCTATTTCATCTTGTTTGGCAATCAGTTGTGTGATCTGTCGCTGCATGTGTTCTGATTTGGATTGTAATGGCGGGATGGCATCTTCAGTGCTGCTTATTCGGGTCTCTGCCTCCTTGACCCTTTACCTTAATTTTTGAAAGTCTTGCCTTATCAAGGAGATATCAGTTTTAACCTCCTCGATTTGTGCTCTGAGAGAGGTGCGGCACAGTGTGATGGCCTCAAGCAGTCTGTCTGTGTCTCTCATGCCTCGTTCTCCTGTCTCCTGCTCGGCGCCGCCATCTTCCTCCCGCTCCTCTCCTTCTTGTCGGCGGTATTGTGCCAGCTTAGCCACCGCTGTTTTGCTGGATTTCAGTGGAGACATACTGTTGGGGACCAGGGGCACCTTTCCACACCAGGCTGGAGGTAAAAGCTTACTCTGGAGTCGCAGGATAATAGAAATATCAGGAGTATTCACCGGAGCTCAGGGAAGATGCGTCCTACGCCATGCAGAGTCAGGCCACGCCCCCCAGGTGTGTGGCTTTCCTAATCAAATCCAATCAGTATAATCAAACACAGCTGGACTCAAATGAAGGGGTAGAACCATCTCAAGGATGATCAGAAGAAATGGACAGCACCTGAGGTAAATATATGAGTTTCACAGCAAAGGGTCTGAATACTTGGGACCATGTGATATTTCAGTTTTTCTGTTCTAAAAAATCTGCAAAAATGTCAACAATTCTGTGTTTTTCTGTCAATATGGGGTGCTGTGTGTACATTAATGAGGGAAAAAAATTAACTTAAATGATTTGAGCAAATGGCTGCAATATAACAAAGAGTGAAAAATTTAAGGGGGTCTGAATACTTTCCGTCCCCACTGTAATTGTCTCTGATTTCCATAGTGCTCATAGAACCATAATTATTCACTTATTACTTGCAGCTAAGCTAAACATTACTAGGGAAAAGAGATAAACTGCCCCTCTAACAACTTAGGGAAGTAATGCAAAATCTAAATTCTCAGTGTTCCGTGGAAAAGATGATCGGGATGAAGGATAACACATGTTCAAAATTTTATAAACTTTGGGAACATTAGCTAATGCATTCTGTATGTGTTATCTGATAACATTTCATACAGCACATAGCAAAATCGAAATACTGGTTCAAATAGGTGCGCACAGGGTGTGCCCAGAATTACCCTGAGCATCACTGGCTCCAGGGGACCCGGGCAGCATGGGAATTGGATATGGCCATGATAGGGAGTGATTTGTGCACGGAGGAGCTCATACAGGAACAGATGCCCTTGTGTGCCTCTCCCTGCAGCAACTGAAAGCCGGTTTCTCCTCCTCTCCCTCTCACCAGCTTTCAGCTGCTGCAGAGAGAGACACACAACAGGATTGGTTCTTATAGATGCCCCCCCACCCAGCTGTATTGATCGCCCAGCTGCTCAGACTCCCCTGTGTGCTTGTGTGTACTAGCCCCTTCCTTTTGTGAATGAACACAGTGAGTGATCAGTGTTTACTATGCTTCAGTTTGTAAATAAACAGGACCCCCTATGTGCAGAGGCTGCAGAGAAAGGGACAGAGGAATTAATATTCTCAGCCTTTCTCTGTCTTAAAGGGACATGATATTTCACCAACCACCCCCACCCCCAGCATTGTAAAATAAATAGATAAATACAATTTTGAAACATTAAAATAAATAAAAAGTAAAAAAAAATAGTACAAAATATTAAGGGCTCATGCGCACGAGTTCTCTGGCCCATACAGTGTGAATGAGCGTTTTTTTTTGTGCAGCTGGAGCCACCTGTTACTCTAGAAGGATGCAGCGGTGGTACATGCATAGCCGCAGGTCCTAATTTGACAGGTGTTAGTGAAGGGTCCCACTGTCTGTATTCAGGGCCATACACCAGCATCTACACACCTGCAAATTAGGACCTGTGGCTGTGTTCGTACAGCTGCTGTGTCCCTATAGAGTAACATAGGCTGCCTGCACACAGCTCCAATCACAGGAAAAAAAAAAGCACCTATGTGAATGAGCTCCAATTTATTTATTACTCAACACATTTATATATTATTGCAATAGGCTATGTTCAACTTGTTTCTACACTCTACACTCCCTTCTGATCATTTACTACTGCCTCTCCCTAACGTACCTTTCCTGTTTGCTTACCCCACCAGCAACTTGGCACAGACTAAGGAAAATATGATGGTTTATTGCACTACCTTTACATTTTATTTACTTTTTATTGTTCCCATCATTCAGAATATGTTTAAACTGTGACGTCCCGACAGTTGCAAGATCATTTTTTATTTCAAACTTTGTAAACGGAACATTGTGTTCTTTCTCTGTTTATTTTTGATGATGGGATTTCTGTAACTCATATGTTATTTGAAAGCGAAGAATGTACTTCCTCATCTTGATTTTCTAAAATAAATAAAACATATTGTTCAGAAAAAAAAATAGGATTTTTATAACAGCTTACCTGTAAAATCATTTTCTTTGAAGTACATCACGGGACACAGAGCGATAGTAGTTACTATGTGGGTTATAGGCCACCTTCAGGTGATGGACACTGACATGCCCTAAATTAAAAAGTGCACTCCCTGTATAACCCCTCCCACTACTGGGAGTATCTCAGTTTTGTAGCAAAGCAATAAACGTGTATACCAAGAAGGGAGGGACCTCTGTGTCCCATGATATACTTCAAAGAAAAAGACTTTATAGGTAAGCTGTTATAAAAATCCTATTTTCTTATCGTACATCATAGGACATAGAGCCATAGTAGTTACTATGTGGGATGTCCCATAGCAATGCCACCTAAAGGGAGGGAGACACAACAAAAGTAGGGCACCAAGACACAAAAGGACTTATACTGCAGCCTGCAGTACACTGCGCCCAAAGGCAATATCCTCATAACCTTTTACATCTACTTGATATAATCTGGTAAATGTATGGACTGAAGACCAAGTTGCGGGCCTTGCAGATCTGAGCCAAGGAGGCTTGGTGATGCATTGTCCAAGAAGCACTAACAGCAGGGCCGTGTTTTGGCCTAGGCCGACAAGGCCTAGGCCTAGGGCGGCACTTTGCAGGGGGCAGCAAAAAAAGCCGCCCCCCGCATGAGAGAAGTCCCCCCACCCGATTCCCGGCTCCCGCAGCCGCCCCCCGCACGCATGCAGCCCACGGCTGCCGCCTTGCTGTAGCGGCGCTGCTGTGTATGGGCGTGCTTGGCAGAGGGTGGAGGGGCGTGTGTATGGGCGTGCTTAGCAGAGCTCACGCCCCTCCACCCTCTGCCAAGCACGCCCATACACAGCAGCGCCACCCGCTACAGCAAGGCGGCCACCGTGGGCTGCTAGCAGCATGAGATCTCAGTGCTCGTTAGCTAGGTTAATGACATGTGGTGAAATCACATTTGATACAAATATAGAATAGGAGAAACAAGCATAAATAAACATAAAAATAGAGTTGAAAATCGAGGTAATAAAAGTGAATAACCTATGTGAATTGCTTGGTTTTGAGATGGAATTGTGACAGATAATAAAGTGTAAAAATAATGAAAGTATATAGAATGTAACTGACGTGAGACTGAAATATCCAAAAGGATTTTTATTGTGAACCAAGTATAAACACACATGTGTGAAGTGTATAAATAAATAAATGCTAGTTTTCCTATTCTATATTTGTATCAAATGTGATTCCACCACGTCATTAACCTAGCTAACGAGCACTGAGATCTCCTGCTGCTAGCCTTCAGCTGCCTAGCATTATCTCATTAATGCTAGGTCATGTGACGAGTATGTTTTATGTATAAAAGTGGTTATCACTCTTATGTAAGCCAGCTATGAGTAAGCGCTCTGTAAGAGCGTGAAACGCATTAGCGGGTAAGCTGTGTTGCTCCAGCGGTGTCATGTACTGATTTTATGCCATGTTTTGAATAAAGAAGATTTTATCTGCTCATCCCTGTGTGCGGCTGTCCAGATCTTCTCTGCACAAATACAATGGTGGCAATTTATGGGCACAGTGGCTGCAATTGATGGGCACAGTGGCTGCGCTTGGTGGGCACAGTGGCTGCGTTTGGTGGGCACAGTGGCTGCATTTGGTGAGCACAGTGGCTGCATTTGGTGGGGCACAGTGTCTGCATTTGATGGGCACAGTGTCTGCGTTTGGTGGGCACAGTGGCTGTAATTGATGGGCACAGTGGCATTTGGTGGGGCACAGTGTCTGCATTTGATGGGCACAGTGTCTGCATTTGATGGGCACAGTGGCTGCATTTGGTGGGCACAGTGGCTGCATTTGGTGGGCACAGTGGCTACAATTGATGGGCACAGTGGCTGCAATTGATGGGCACAGTGGCTGCGTTTGGTGGGCACAGTGGCTGCGTTTGGTGGGCACAGTGGCTGCGTTTGGTGGGCACAGTGGCTGCGTTTGGTGGGCACAATGGCTGCAATTGATGGGCACAGTGGCTGCAATTGATGGGCACAGTGGCTGCAATTGATGGGCACAGTGGCTGCGTTTGGTGGGCACAGTGGCTGCGTTTGGTGGGCACAGTGGCTGCGTTTGGTGGGCACAGTGGCTGCGTTTGGTGGGCACAATGGCTGCAATTGATGGGCACAGTGGCTGCAATTGGTGGGCACAGTGGCTGCGTTTGGTGGGCACAGTGGCTGCGTTTGGTGGGCACAGTGGCTGCGTTTGGTGGGCACAGTGTCTGCGTTTGGTGGGCACAGTGGCTGCAATTGATGGGCACAGTGGCTGCATTTGATGGGCACAGTGGCTGCGTTTGGTGGGCACAGTGGCTGCGTTTAGTGGAACAGCGGCTGCGTTTGATGGGGCACAGTGAGGATGCAATTGATGTCTTTTTTTCAGAATTTTTTAGTTTGTTTGCACCCCCCCAAGAATTTTGAGCACCAGCCACCACTGGCATGTGCAAAGTGCTCCATGCATGCTAAAATCAATGCAAACCCTTTAAACAGTCCACATTTAGTGAAAGTGCATTAATATGCAGATCATGATATTGCAATAAAGTGCTCCATCAATGCTGAAATCAATGCAAACTCATTAAAGAGGAGTCCCGCCCCCACCCCGTGAAAACATTAAAACTCAGCAGCTACAAATACTGTAGCTGCTGAGTTTTAATATTAGGACACTTACCTGTCCAGGGATCCCGCGATGTCAACACCTCAGTCGATTTTCGGATAGGCTCTCAGGTTTTGCCACCATCATTCATGGTAAGGCAAACCGGACAGTTCACTACTGCACGTATGCGAAGCGCGTTGCATTTTCTGAATGCCCCAGTGGAGGAAGGAGGAGGGGGGCCGAACTTCAGAGGAGGCAGCGCTGTCTCCAGGGTGTGGGGAAGGGTACCTGTCAAAAACAAGTACCCGTTCCCCCCTCCCCCCTGAAAGGTGCCAAATGAGCCTAAAGAGGAAGGGGTGTAGTTTACAGATGATAGGGTGGGTCTTAAACAGGAAGGGGTGTGGCCTCAGCAGCAAGGGGTGGGTCGTATTTAAATTAGGGGGGGTGCATGAGTTTAGTCAGGCCTAGGGCAGCACAAAACCTAAATACACCACTGACTAACAGCCCTGGTGGAGTGCACTTTAATATGAAAAGGAGGAATTTTCCTCTTTAATTTTTTTTTTTAAACCTTTTTATTTATTTCAGAAAAAGAAATGTTACATAACAGAGCCTCTGGGCATTCCCCGGCTCGAAGTGCATAAAACATTAGGCAAGGCATATCATACCTTAACTACTGGCCTAAACCAGTTAAACAACAAAACAACCCCCTAGCTTGCTGCTAAAAATAACAGGATAAGTGTAATGCTCAGCAATTAACATGGATATGTGATATACGACAGGTGGACAGGTGTCTCCCAAGAAAAAGTCTACAATAGGTGGGTGGCTATAGGTGCGTGGTTAGTCAGAATGCACCCCTGGGGGGACAACCAGAGGAAACATCATCTTATATGTAAATCAAATCAGACCGATATACCTACAGGGTCTTCTTGTTGGAATTTTCCTCTTTAAACCATAAGCTTGAACAATCACTTGATGAATCCATTTAGAAATGGTAGATTTCGACGCTGCCTGTTCTCTTTTAGGACCGTCTGGCAAGACAAACAAAACATCTGTTTTATGAATCTGAGCGGTCACTGTCAATAGACCTTGACCGCTCTCACCACATCAAAAGAATGTAGTGACCTTTCTCCCACAGAAACGAGGTTCTGGAAAAAAAAATGAAGGCAGAACAATATCCTGGTTTAAATGAAAACCCGATACTACCTTCGGTAGGAATTCAAGATGAGGCGGCAATACAACCTCATCCTTATGAATAAACCAATATGGCACTTTACAAGAAAAAGCAGCCCACTCTGATATTCTTCTTGCAGAAGATATGGAAACCAAGAAAATTATTTTTCCCCCGTCAAGAGGACCAAGGGAATATCTCGTATTGGCTGAAAAGGCTGCTTCTGTAAGCCGACAGGAATAAAATTAAGTCCCAAGGGTTCAGGGGTGACCAAACTGGAGGATTAATCCGCGTTACCCAATGAACAAAGTTACGAACCAGAGAGAGTGAAGCAAGTGGTTGTTGAAAAAAAGGACCGATAAGGCCAACACCTGGCCTTTGATAGTACTTAAGGCCAGCTTCATTCCTAATCCTATCTGTAGGAATTCAAGGATCCTACCTATGACATATTTCCTGGGGTGCCAACCCCTGGATTCACACTAGGAGACATATGCTTTCCAGATTCTATAGTATAGGACTCTGGAGGCCAGATTCCTAGCATTAACCAAGTAGAAACTATTGAAGCTAACAGCCCACGATCTTTTAGAATGTGGGTCTCAATAGCCAAACCGCTAATTTTAGCGTTTGTAAGGTAGGGTGGAATACCAGACCTTGCGAGAGAAGGTCTGGCCATAGTGGTAGGGTCCAAGGGTCCCCTATTGCCATCTTTACGATCTTGGCAAACCAAGATCTCTTGGGCCACGATGGGGCCACAAGAATCACCTCCTTCCCTTCTTGCTTGTTCCTGCGAGAAGGCGCGGAAGCAGCAGAACAGGAGGGAACGCATAGATCAGTGAAAAAACTGATCCAATGGAAAAAACCAAGGCATCTGTTCTGTATGCCATCGGATCCCTTGTCCTTGACACAAAGTTGTCGATCTTGTTGTTGAACCTGAACGCAAACAGATCCACATCCAGAATACTCCATCTTTGACAGAAAGATGTCAGGGTGAAGGGACCATTCTCCCGGGAACAATTGTTGGCAACTCAAGTAGTCCGCCTGTCAATTCTCTATCCCTGGAGTGAAAAATTGCTGATAGGCAAGGGATGTTGTTTTCTGCCCAAGATAGAATATGATTCACCTCTTTCTGGGCCGCACGACTTCTCGTGCCCCCTTGGTGATTGATATAGACGACAGCTGTGGCATTGTCAGATTGGATCCTGACAGGACAATTCCGTAGTCTGGGCGTACAGGCCTCAAGGGCCGGGCGCACTGCCCGAATCTCTAGAATACTGATGGGCAAAGTCAACTCTGATTTGGACCATTTTCTTTGAACAGATGCTTCTTCCAGGACTGCTCCTCAGCCCAGAAGGCTGGCATCTGTTGTTACCACCTTCCAGGTAACTGGAAGAAAGGATTTTTCCTTCTTGAAGATTCTTGGATATCAACCACCAATTGAGGCTCTGACGCACATCGGGGGATAAATGCTTTGGAAAGTCCAGATCTTGGACACTTTTGTTCCAAGTTGACAGGATACTGTTTTGCAGCAGTCTTGAATGAAACTGCGCATAAGAAACGATTCTTCTTTGTTTTGACCAACTGAATCAGTTCCCTTATGGAACGGATCCTTTCCCGGGGCAAAAAACACTCTCTTCTGAGCTGTATCTATGATCAGCCCCAAGTACTGCAATCTCCTTAATGGTTTTAAGGAGGATTTCTCCAGGTTGAGAATCCAATCTAGGTATTCCAGGTAGCTGACTGCGGTGACCAAAGTTTGGTTTAAGCGGGCTACCAATTGATCTATTAAGAGAAGATCGTCTAAGTAGGCTAGTATTGTTATACCTTGAGCCCTTAACCTGGCCAAAGGTGGAGCCAGGACCTTTGTAAACACTCGAGGTGCAGTAGCTAGACCGAAAGGCAGAGCTACAAACTGGAAATGAAGATTTTCTACCTTGAAACGTAGAAATTTCTGTTGAGCGGGGGAAAAATCGGCACATGGAGATAAGCATCCTTGATGTTGATTGACGCCAGAAGTTCTCCCTCTTGTAGGATGGAGACTACTGATCAGATTGACTCCATGCGAAAAGAACGGGTATTCAAAAACCAGTTTAGAGCTTTGATACCAAAAATGGGTCTGACATCACCGTTTGGTTTTGGAACCGTGAACAGGTTTGAACAAAACCCTAAACCTTGCTTCTTCCAAAGGGGCAATTGATATCACTCTTTAAAACAAGAGATGATCCAAAGCTAGAAAGGGAGACTTCTTTTTCACTGGATCTCTGGGAGCGTTTGTGTAACCTAGAGAAATTGAGGAAGCCACCCATCTGTCCTGACATTGTTCCAGACCCTTAAAAACTGTAGAAGTCTTCCCCCCACTCGAGTGAGCAGGGTCGCCCTTTCATAAGGAGGCTTTAATATTCTGTTTTGTGGGTTTCCTTCCCCAGGTCCTCCTTTGACCCTGGGACTGACCCTGAGGTTTACCTCTTGAACCTGACGGTGGAGGCCATCGTGACTGCCTGGAGGCTGATGCCCCTGGCACTGGAGAAGAAGCACGTTTAAAGGAAAAAAGCTTCTTAACTGGTAAAAGGGAACTTTTCCCATTAGGAATTCTTTGGATATACTTATCCAGATCGTCTCCAAATAACCGTTCACCATAAAAAGGGAAACTAGCCAAGAGCTTTTTACATGGCGCTTCGGCCGACCAGTTTTTCAACCATAGGATTCTACACACATGTACCAGCCCTAGCATGAGCCGTGAGGCCTGGAGAATAGAATCTTTCATAGCGTCTACTGTAACTGTGTCTACCGGACAAGTCATGATTTTGTTTACAGAGGATATAGCAGCAACAATTGCTGGAATTCCCCATTATAAAACTCTTCCTCCATAGGATAAAGTATTAAAAACTTTTTTGGAGGAAAAAACTGTTTATCTGGGTGCTCCCACTCAGAATACATTAGCTTCCTTAGCCAAGAATGGATAGGAAAAACATGAACCAGATTGGGGAGACTTTAGTGAACCTAAACCAGAGGTGGGCTCATCCACTGACTGTGTTACTGGCAGTAAAAATGTGGAGCGGACCAATTTAGTGAGAGATTGTACCAACAACCTTTACTGCGAACCTGACACTTCCGTATCAGGTTCTTCAGAAGAGGAGACATCCTGGTCCTTTGAAAGAAATGAATCATCTCTTGCTCCATGTTGCTCAGTAAGATGGTTCTGAGCAATGGACGGGGACCTGCTATGCTTAGTCCCACTCTGGGATGCGATTAAGCATCAATCTTTTGCTTCAAACTTAAAATGGTTGAAGAAAAAACCTCCTTAGTAATATACACAAGGGCTGCAGTGTTTAAGAGCAGCTGCAACACTTGCCCCCCCTGATGGCTCACTCTGACCAGCCATATTACTCTCAGGGGAGGATGCCATCTTTACTAGGATCTAGGCTTCCGTGTGACTTGTAAAAGTCTTTCTAGAGCCCTTTTTGAGGTGTTTTTCACCACCCTTCTGAGCATAGCCCGATGCACAAAGCAGAGGCTATCAGAAGGAATGCATCCACTGCTTGAGCAATAGTCCAGCTCTGTTACTGCTATTAATGCTCAGCCTGATGCAGTAGTAAATGTGTCAAAGGAATGCCTGTGCCACCAAATTCTTATATGCAAACATGTTTTACCTTTGCTCTTGTGTCCCTCCGCAGCTTACAACAACACACATGGTGCCTTTTTAAAAACATACCTCCCCGCGCTGTACGTTAGAGGACGCCAACACCACGCTAAGCCCCCCCCCCCTGCGTCGCCTACGGTCCTTCCCCTCTTTTTTTAAAAATAGCTTTTTCCAGCGCGAGTGTGGGCTTCTGATCCTATGGGATCAAGGGAGGGAGGCAGAAATGGCGAGGGGGGTCTGGAAGCCGCCGAGAGGCATGTCGTTCGCGCCTTTTTAAAAAAAAAAAATCTTGCAGAGCTCTTTCCCCACTGAAGAGGGGAAGAAAATCAGCACGGGGGCGTCTGGTGGGGAGAGGGAACCCCCAGACTTACTGGAGGTCTGCTGTTTGGCCGGAGGAAGAAGCATCTGCAGCTTTCAAGGAGGAGGATCCTGAGAAGAGGAGGATCCGGGCTGCTCTGTACAAAACCACTGCAAGAGAGCAGGTAAGTATAACATGTTTGTTATTTTTATGGGAAAAAAACAAGACTTAATCACTTTAACCACTTGCGGACCAGCCACCGTCATTATACTGCGGCAGGTCGGCTCTTTAAAGCGAATTGCCGTAGCTGTACATCGGCTCCTTTAAGAGCCATAGCAGGCACACGCCCGCTGCACGGCGGGGGGCACATTGGGCGTGTGGCCTCGATGTCCGCTGGCCACCCGCGATCATGGGACAGAAAGCCAGAATTGGGATCTGTCAATGTTAACAGACAGATCCCCATTCTGACAGGGGAGGAGAGAGAGATCTGCTGTTCCTAGTGGTTAGGAACAGCGATCTCTCTCCTCCTCCAGTCAGTCCCACCCCCCACAGTTAGAAACACCTCCCTGGGAACACATTTAACCCCTTAATCACCCCCTAGTGGTAACCCCTTCCCTGCCAGTGACATTTACACAGTAAAAAAGTCCCAAAAAAGTGTCAACAGTGTCTGATCTGTCCGCCGCAATGTTGCAGTACTGCTAAAAATCGCAGATCACCGCCATTACTAGTAAAAAAAATAAATAAATATGCCATAAAACTATTCCCTATTTTGTAGATGCTATAACTTTTGCGCAAACCAATCAATATATGCTTATTGCGATTTTTTTTTACCAAAAATATGTAGAATACATATTGGCATAAACTGATGAAGAAATTAGTTGTTTTATTTTTTTGGGAAATTTATTATAGCAAAAAGTAAAAAATATTTTTTTGTTTTTTTCAAAATTGTCACTGTTTTTTTGTTTATAGTGCAAAAAATAAAAAGGAGGTGATCAAATACCACCAAAAGAAAGCTCTATTTGTGGTAAAAAAGGGACTTCAATTCTGTTTGGGTACAACATCGCATGACCACGCAGTTGTCAGTTAAAGCGACGCAGTGCCGTATCACAAAAAATGGCCTGGTCATTAAGGGGGAAAATCTTCCGGTCTGTAAGTGGTTAAAGCCTAAGTTTGCTCAAATAAAAATCATCACAAGAGACATAACTTACAGTTAGAATGATGTGCTAATCCTTCTTTTAGGAGAAATCTTCCTCTGTCCTGTTCCCCATCCTGGACAGAGTTTGAGTACTGTGATATCAGCACAGAGGAGAGCGCTCACAGAGCAGAGTGCGCATTGGTGTGGTCCTCCATTCATGTCTTACCTGTCAGATCCTTAGTGCTAGGTCGAGCACTCTGTAAATACCTCTGAATTGTTTTTAATGTGATCTTTGAACAAAGAAGTTGTTTTACGTTATGAACTTTTTCTCCTTTCTTCAAATGAGACCCCCTTTAATGAGTGTTATGAAGATCGTAGGGACCAAGGGCTTTCCTTTGAGCAATGTTACCCTGCACTGTTTGACCATTTTGTAATAAGTGGTCAGTCAAATGGTGTGAAGCACAGACACTTTACCTCACTGAAGATTTACTATAACATTTCTCATATTGTAGAAGATATTTGTTTAAACGCTGCATGGTTTATGGACTTCCTCTCCCTTCCTGCTTTGGCTATCAGACAGGAAGTGAAGGGAAATCTTCCCAATGGGACACAGATGACAAAAATAAAATTGACAAGGGTTCCGCTTTAATGTTTCTAATGTATTTATGCTCTCATCTTCCATGTTTGTATTGATGTCATCAGTATTTCAAGCATAATTCCTTTTTAGGGTCAAACCTCTAATAAACATGTTTAGATCTTTATGGAGATCAAACAGGTTTGTTTGTGAACTAGGTGCAAAATGTAACTCTTTTTGAGAAGGGAGAGATCCTACAGTAGGTGAGCGCTATGCAAGTCTCAGCCTCATAATCAAGTACTATAGTTCTGCAGTTGCACCAATTGAAATATTCACAGCATACACATGGTCGGAATTTCCGTCAGAAAAAGTCCGATGGGAGCTTTTCATTGTATATTCTGACCGTGTGTATGCCCCATCGGACTTTTTCCGTCAAAATTTCAGACGGACTTAGATAGAGAACATATTCTATATTTTTCTGACGGAACAAATTACTATCGGAAAAACAGCTCGTCTGTATGCTGTTCCAACGAGATTAGCAGAAGGAGCCCAAAGGGTGCCGCACTGGCTACTGAACTTTTTTCTAGTGCCGTCGTACGTGTTGTACGTCACCGCGTTCTTGACGGTCGGAATTTGGTGTGACCGTGTGTATGCAAGACAGCTTGAGCGAAATTCCGTCGGAAAAACCTTCAGAGTTTATTACGACGGCAAAATTGGTCGTGTGTACAGGGCATTAGACTGGTCCTTGTTCTTTTAGGTTTATGATTTTACATATTTAATATATGAAACATTTATTACATGCTGTTTTCATAACAATTAGCACAGAATGCCAGGTTTTTCTGAAGGAAAGTCCAGCACTGCTGGCAGGCTGCCTGAATTGACTAGTTCAGACATCCCAGTAGAGATGAGGGAGGGACTCTGCTATCTAGGTCTATTTCTTAGCACAGTTGCCAAACATTACTACACAGTTCCACAATTGCATTGAACTGCTGGTTGCAAGTGGCACGATTAATCGTTAAAAAAAATTGCAATCTCAATTCAACCCCCCCTCATGATCTCTATGCAGAATTTCCTGATTCATTCACCTAACAAGTGTAGAGAGTTCTCAGCTCACTCAGCTGTCAAAAGAAAAAAAATGTACAGCCTGCCAAGTTTTTCACAATATTGTCAGCTAGTAGAGAACTATAAACATTGTAACTTTTCCTTCTTAGATCAAAGGGATGAACTTCAGTGTGTAAATGAAGGAAGTTTAACCACTTAAAAAAATACACTTTAATGAATTTTAAAAAACTAAAAACAGTAAAGTTAGCCTGATTTTTTTGTATAATGTGAAAGATGTTATGCTGCGAGAATCGTGATCTCTATTCTAAGCAAAAAAAATCTAATTTTAGCCAGAATCGTGCAGCTCTAGTATGTATGTAATGTAACAAGTATGTATGAAACATATAACATGTCATATTTCAGCTAAACCTGTTTTAAAGTGGTTATAAAGCCTAAACATTTTTTACCTTAATGCATTCCTTGCATCAAAGTGGTTGTAAAGACACTTTTTTCTTTCTATAGTTCCCTCTGTTAGATAACATGATGTTCCCCAGTGTATATGATATATAAAAATATGCCGCCTAATACCTTATATCAGAGTGCCACTCGGCGCTCACGTGTCTACCCACTGGTCTCCATTCCCGATCTGACAGCTGCAGGGGAAGGTGTCGAGTTCCCCCGCTGACATCAGCCGGGAAGAGGAGAAGAGAGGAGGAGACCGGCGGGCAGTCACATGAGCGCCGAGCGGGGCTCTGAAATAAGGTATTAGGCAGCATATTTTTATAAATCACATACACTGGGGAACATCATGTTATCTAACAGGGGGAACTATAGAAAGAAAAAGTTATTTTAGCAGCAGAAGGGGAGGGCTGAGGAGCGGATGGAGCTGACAGGCAAGGAGGGGGGAGAGGACAGAGTAGGGCTGCGAATGACAAAGGCATGTAAACTGACCATGGTGCCAGGGCTCAGCAGCCATGATAAACCGTGGTCTGTTTACAGGGGGGGGGGGGGGCAGAACCAGGCAGGATCAGCTAGATATTTCAGGTGCTACAAAGAGCCAAATTACATGGCACTGCACTGTATAACATGCTTTAAAGGAACAGGATCCCCCTTTTTTTTTTTAGGGTTACAAATGCTTTACAGGTAAAAAATGTTTAGGTAGTAGTACCCCCCCCCCCCCCTCCCATTCGATGCAGCGCTGTACACATCTGCACCGCTTTTCTCCCTTCACTTCCTAGTCACACAGGTTTTGGCTGAAGCAGCGGAAGGCATTACGCAGAGATAAGGGAGTGGGAGGCAGGGCCAAACCCCACTATCTGTGTCAATAGACACAGGCAGGGAGGCTCGGGAGCCCGCAAGAATGCCCCCAAAGGAAACGGCTTCCTATGGAGCATCCGGCAGTGTGTGTGTGTGGAGGGGGAGCCAGAAGCGCCAGCGGGGGACCTGAGAGGAGGAAGTTTGGGGCTGCTTTGTGCAATTCCATTGCACAGAGCAACTAAGTATAAACTTTTTTTTTTAATTTTACATTTACAATGACTTTAAGGGGAACCTGTCATATAGCAAAGTGCAATCTAGTATCTATGGACAGCTTAATACCGTGCAAAGAAAACATAAATATGGAGTCAGATTTTTACATCAGGTTTATTTTATTTGCTTAGACCTGCCATTGCATTGAGGCAAAGAAATGCAGGTACCCAATTATAATCTTATGCAATATCATGCAACATGAAAAATATCTCTAATCTCTCTGTATGTCATAATAAAATCATGCCTGGAATCCAAGACTTTTATAGGACATGTCATCAATAAAAGTGCATGTCTGCATTTAGGGATTACTCACTTATAGACACTTTATAGGTGTCAAAAAGGTTCATGCACAGTATACACCATGAAGTGACGCTTGCAGTACAGTTAAGAATGATCACAGTGAGAAACTGGTGTCTGTCATGAGATATCTGAAGGGCTAGCAATGTTTTATATTCATATGTAATAAACAGACTGTCTGGTCATTTGTTTCAGAGCAATGGTATTCTCCAATAAATGACCAGCTTCAGGACTCGTAGTCACTGGAATATGTATTGTAGACTCCATACAATTCAATGGCAAAGCATAAACAGCTTATATGTTGGAAGCAGGTGAGAAGGAAATTGAAATATCTGATACTGATTGCAAATGCATAAAGCACCTGGAAGCATGCTGCATTTTACAAGTTCTACAGCAAGCCTGTCCACAACCTGAGACAATTTTAGCTAAACATATTTAAAAAATGCATATGCAACTGCTAGTCAAATATATTAAAACGCTCAGTAGATTCAGAGGTAGGCAGCTGAAGTTCTGTATAAAGCCTGACTTTTTTTTAAGTCAAGTTTATATGGTCCTTTAAGGCCAGCAATACACACTTCGAATCTCGGCCGGTTCAGCAGGAACTGGCCGAGATTTGAACCATTAATGGGCAGGCTGAATGTACCAAGTTGATCGATTAACTTGGGTATAACCAGCCTGCCGGATTGGCTTCTGATTATCGCAAGCGGCTGCTAGTGATGATCACTATCTTCTCCCTGCTGGGATGGCTTCCCCCCGCCAGCCCAAACCCCCCCCCCCACACACCAACCCTGGGAGAAGACAATTGCTCAGCAGGAGGGATTCCCCTGTCAATACCTTCTGTGTTGATGGGGTAATCGTGCAGATATCTTTCCTGCAACCCGTGGTTGCAGGAAAGAAATTTGCACTGCCTGAGGGATACCTAAGACTCCTTATTAAGCTGGAGCGATTTTCTTTCCTGCAACAAAAGAAATCGCTTGATTCCCCCATCAACACAGTCAATGTTGACAGGGAAATCCCTCCCGTGGAGCCATTGTGTTTCGATACAACCAGTCTGCCGGATTTTACATGTGATTATTGTTAACGGCTATTATAGCCACTAACAATAATCACTGTGTTCTCCTGGCGGGGACAAACCGTCCCCGCCAGGAGAACACAGTGATTAATGTTAGTGGCTATAATAGCCGTTAACAATAATCACATGTAAAATCCGGCAGACTGGTTGTATCGAAGTTGATTGATACATTCAGCTTGCCCATACCTGGTTCGAATCTCGGCCGGCCCCTGCTGAACGGGACGAGATTCGAACAGTCTATGGCCAGCTTAAGATGTGCCAGAGCCACAACTTTTACATTTCAATTTGCATATAAATTCATGTATATCTGGATATACTGATAATTTTTTATCCCCAAGCACAGCAATATTTAGATAGGACATTCTGAGTGTAAAATATTTCCCTTTTCTATAAGAAATGGGAATTTTGGACTGACCGCTCCAAGACAAAATACCAAGCACCAACAGCAGGAACCTCTGCAACCATAGCCTGTAACAGCTGAAATTCATGATTTTTGTCCTGAATAATAAAAGCTCCTAACAATAAAAGAGATGAGATTTTCAGAAGTGGACAACCCCATCAAGCGATCTAAATGTTCAAATTCTGTCAAAAGATGCAACCAAAATGCAACATGTCTACATATCTGCATTCTACTGTTTGATAGAATAAGCGCTATATGATCATGAATTATTCCACATCACATTTAATTGGTGTGGCAAGAAGTTTTGTTAAGGCACTGCAAAAAATTGTGTAAGCTGCTTATTCCACATAACAAATCAATTTCCTAAATAAAACAATTCGAAGTTCTCCTATAGCTCTCCTAACTGATACATGGATATGGAACTGCTTGGATCTGCCACCAGAACCACTTTATTTCCCTGAAGTTCAGCTCCTAAAATCCAGTTCACTTTTTCCCCATGTTCAAAACAAAGTTTTGAGCTAACTCTTGGAGCAACCTCTGCCATTTGCCGGATCTTCACATTAGATGAGGACCTTCTAGAATTACGTTTCTGTTTTTGAGGCTGTGTGGTGTCCTTGCTGATGTCCCAGAGACAAACTCTACCATCATTACCTCCAGATAGTAAAATGGTTTTCCCAGGATCTTGTTCAAAAAAGCTGACTTGAGAGACACCTTGAGTGTGAGCTTTAAAACACAGCTCCTCCTCAAATCGGGTTCCCGATATCCGGAATAATCGGATTTTGCCATCTTCAGCCCCACAACAGAAGACATTTCCACAAGAAGAGACAGAAAGCGAATGTACCAGAGGTGGATTGAAGAGCTGGCCTGCAGACTGGTGATTTTCCATATCTTCTTCATCCTGAGCCAAATGTTGAAGGTTTGTGATCCACAGTGGCCTTGTCTTCTGCATGTTCCAAAGCATCACCTGAAACACAGAAAAGGGTATGTCATATATATTGTGGTAGTGTGTTCCCAAACAAGAAAAATCATAAACCCAGTAATAAAATGCTTAAAGTTTATTATAATGACCATTCGTTATAGGAAGTATTGGTCTGCTTACTACAGGAATGGAATTTACCTTATTACCTGGTGTTCACACCAGCAAGTCTTGTAAGTCTTCACTATTAACAGAAACGTGGTTTGGCTTTGAGGAAGGGGGTCTACTGAAACACGTCAACTTTCAGACCAGATGATTCAATGATGGGACGTTTTCTCAATGACTGAAGCATCTATGTTACATGACTGCTGTTTTTACATGTTTGTGAGTATCCATTTGGCTGTGGCTTTATAATAAATTGGTGGTAATGCACGAGGAGCTTGCGCCTTCTTATGTGTGTTTTTTGCAGTTTACTGAAGATTTCCTGATCTGTGAAGGGCTGCACCTGAGGAAGCATTATGCACCTAATTGGGAGCATTATGTATTAAGCACTGGAGTGTTTTTGTGGATCTAGGATTTATTAATTTAAGTTAAAAGGAATTTTAATCCAAAATTCATGACTTTTTAAAATAATTAGCCTCTTGTAATGATGTGTACAGCAGCAGTCCGATAGGAAGATCTAGCACTAGGAGCCAACAAGGCTGTATTGTAAGCACATGTGTTTACAGCAACATGCCAACAAGCTAATAAAACAACCAATAAACTTTGTCAGTGTGCTACTTCTACCTCATCAACCAATTAGAAAGCTGAGATGTTTTTAAGTCAGAGGTCTGCATTTTAGTTGTACGATTCTTATATGCATTTTAACTGCTTGCCTGGAGTTCATCTTTAAATGTGAATCATGTACACCGATAAACCAGATATGGAGCTATAACCCACCTGCATGTCAAGTCCACATGAAACAAGACTCTGAGGTCGGCTGGGCCTGAAAGTGACTGCGGAGCAGATGTTAGTGTGCCTCTGCAGTGTACGGCAGACATTTTTAGTTTGCAGATCCAAAACTTTCACTGTGCCAGAGTCATCAGCTGCAGCCAATAGGCTGTCCAATTCATTGACAGAAATGCAGTTGATTTCTTCTTTACTGATGCTAAAGCTCTCCACAGGCTTTGTGAAAACCCTGGTGTCCAGCACACTCACGGTCTCCCCATGAGAAGCATAAAGTTTTGTGGGAGAAGCTGGAGAGAAGACAATCCCAGCAACATCATCCTCGCCATGGAAGTTCAGTTTTCCTATCGGATGTCCCTGCTCACTCCAGATAGTAAGCTCCCCACATTCAGCCCCTGAAGCAACAATTCTTTCTTTGCTGATGGCCAGGCTTAAAACAGCAAAGGAATGACCGGAATCCCACTTTGAAGTCATTGTAGTTACTTATAAGCGCCTAGGAAGAAGAAAATAAAACAAGGCTCACAATTTGATTTTTATGCCAAAGTTTTAAACATGTCATACTATTAAAAGAATAACATGCAGTTTTCCACAGAAACCATTCAGATGTTCACTTTAAAAAAGACTAATGAAACTTGGATTTCTGTTGAACAGTAAAACTTCCACTATAGTTTTAAAGTGACCCATGTCATGCCTCATGTCTTCCTTTCTAACAGTACCTGAGCGTAGAGGCTGACATAAGTTCTTTTTGTTTTATCACTCATGTCAAAGCTCTCTAGCAATCCCTACTGTGTAATAACAGACAGAAGGCTGGAAGATGATGAATAGTTGCCTTGGATAACTGAACTTTGCAAAACGACATTAAAGATGAAATTCAACTATAAAAGCAATAAAAAATGCAATGTACATTTGCATGACCAAGCATGTGGAAATATAGATCTGCCCAAGTCTTCAATATGGAAATAAGCTGCTCCGGCAAACCTGACAACCAGCATTTTTAGTTGTCAGCATTAGTTATGGCAGCTTTCTGGGGAGCTTAAAAAATGTCAAGTGAAAAAATGCAACCAGCACACCCAAAATTCCTCAAAATGGGTGACATCACTTGCGCTGCCTTATGTTTACCATGTGACCATGAGAATAAAGCTTTGGACCCATTTTGAGGAATCCTTGGTGTGCTGGTGACATTTCTTCACTTGGATTGTCTACAGTTCCAAGTCTGTGGTCATTACAGCACCCAGCAATACCAAATAGCAATTATCAGGTATGTGTGCAGGGGGAATATTGTAAAGTCTCAAGGTATTTCACCTTTTCACCTTAATGCAGTCTATGCATTAAGGTGAAAAACCTCTTGTGCTCCAGAGCCCCTCTTTTTCTTACCTGAACCCGTTCGTTCCAGCGACAAGCATGGGCCCAGCGGCTCCAGCCGCTGTCTCTGTCCTCATTGGATAGATTGCTAGCAGCAGGCTCCCGCTGCTGCCAATCAATGGACGCAGCAGCGGGACTCGTGAGCGCGCCTGCACGGGTGCCCCCATGGACAGCGGCTCTCCGTGGGGGGGCACCCAATGAAGAGGAGGGGCCAGGAGTGCCGCCAGGGCACCCCAGAAAAGGAGGATTGGGGCTATTCTGTGCAAAACCCTTGCACAGAGCAGGTAAGTATATATTTTTTGTTATTTAAACAAACAAAGAAAAAAAACCTTTACAATCACTTTTAAAAAAATGTCATGTACATTCTGGTACCCCCCAGGATCTCCAACACTGTAAGTAGAGTCTTTTTATCGGTGGTGCAAAACAAACACTAGGAATACAGACAGAACCATTTATCAGCTGAGTGGGTGTTTCAAGTCTGTAGGGTACCCTACCAAGAGATGCAGGACTATATCTTTGTTGTATGATTCAGGTCTATCTGCAGTGACAACCAAAAGGGGAACGGGAACCACATACTAAAGCTGCATATTAGATTATTTCAGTTTTTAAAGGACTGTTATTAGTAGGGATGATCCGAACACCCCCCGGTTCAGTTCGCGGCAGACCAAAAATTTGTGCGAACAGGCAAACCCCGTTAAAGTCTATGGGACTCGAACATGAAAATTCAAAAGTGCTAATTTTAAAGGCTAATATGCAAGTTATTGTCATAAAAAGTGTTTGGGGACCTGGGTCCTGTCCCAACGGACATGTATCAATGCAAAAAAAAAGTTTTAAAAACGGCCATTTTTTCGGGAGCAGTGATTTTAATAATGCTTAAAATTAAACAATAAAAGTGTAATATTCCTTTAAATATCGTGCCTGGGGGGTGTCTATAGTATGCCTGTAAAGTGGCATATTTTTCCCGTGTCTTAAACAGTCCCTGCACAAAATTGCATTTCGAAAGGAAAAAAAGTCATTTAAAACTGCTTGTGGCTGTAATTTAATGTTGCCCCCCCCCCCCCATTACCAGGCCCTTTGGGTCTGGTATGGATATTAAGGTGAACCCCACACCCAAAGACAAAAAAAGAAAAAAAAAAAAAAGGAGTGAGGCCCCCAGGCCCTATATACTCTGAACAGCAGAAGTATACAGGCGGTCCCCGGGTTACAAACAGGATAGGGACTGTAGGTTTGTTCTTAAGTTAAATCTGTTTGTAATTTGGAACAGGTACATTTTGTAAGTGTAGCTCCAGCCAAAAAAATCTATTTTTAAGCTTTTTGGATAACACAGGGAAGGGTTATCATCACCCCTGTAACATTTGTTTTGCTGTCTGTGCCCCTGTTCAGAAGATTTCACCTCACTTTCTGTCCCAATGACAATTGGATTTTGAAAATTTTGAGTTATTAGGGAAACAAGGATTGGTGATAAAGCATCAGTGGGGAGACACCTTTTTCCCATATTAACGCTTACAGAAGAGAATTTGCCTTCCTAGGGGTAGATTTCCTCTCACTTCCTGTTGTCTCTCTCCATTTGGAAGTAGGATGTTTGAAAATAGGGGACCGCCTGTACAGCCTGCCCTATACACTCTGTGGAAAATTGGGCTTTAGGTGTTGGTGGTACCAGAACACTGTAAGCCCTCACAGTTACTCTTGATGGGTACTGGAACAGGCCCTACTGTGAAATATTAGATCAAAAATTGTAATTACACGCCCCTGTTAAACAGGGGCAGAAAAATTGGGCCTTAGGCGGTGGTGGTGGCACAACACTGTAAAGCCTCACAGATACTTTTGTTGAGCGCAGGAACAGTCCCGCTGTTCTGCCTCAAGTGCCCTGTCCATTAGTCCACGAAGCGTGTGCTTTAACAGGAAGACAAGAGGGACAGTATCACTGATGCATGCACTGTCACTGCTCACCATCCTTGTGGCCTCCTCAAATGGTGACAGGACAGTGCATGCATCCTTGATCAGTAGCCACTGGCATAGCGAAAAAAGCCAAGCTCCCATGACCCTGTCCTGGTGCCATACCCACACAGGTACTCATTGATGGCCCTCTGCTGCATGTGCAGCCACTGCAGCATTGCCAACGTTGAGTTCCACCTTGTGGGCATGTCACAAATGAGGCGGTTCTTGGGCAGGTTGCATTCTCTTTGAATGACCGGCGGAAATAACCACAGACTTTCCTGGCCTGCCTCAGGAGATCCTGTAAGCCCGGGTACCTGCTCAAGAACCGCTGCACCACCAAATTCAGGACGTGAGCCAAACAGGGAACATGGGTCAAGTGTCCCTTACGGAATGTTACGGAATTACACTATTGGCCACTTCTTCATTACATGTGGGCTATGTTCGTTGATGTCTGAGCTTCCATACAGAGAAGACGGTTTCGGGATAGCACGGCTATGATCTCACCATCTACCAGCCCTGGACATTCTACCTCCTTTGCTAGAGAGCAACTCAAGCCTGTTTGACCCATATAGCGTACGCTCTGTGGGTCCCAACTTTCCGGTAAGCCTCCAGTCATTCGGGGGGGTGGTCCTATCAGCACCGATTGGATTGTATTTGAGAGAGTTCACGATCACACAGTTTGGAGTTCATCATCGTTGCAATATCTATGTTTCTTTGCACTTGTTTATTTATTTAGTTTCGGACGTTTCTCATTTTTGTATCCTGCCATCACATATGGTGACCTCAAGGGTGTTTTAATACGATGGACCTTACATACACGAACCTTAAATAGATATAATACACCAATTATACTTTTATTATTGCACGTGATATCATAACATTTAAAAAAAAAATTTTTTCATTTATTAGCGCTACACTTGATTTTTATATGATTTATAGCAAAATTTCTATTTGTTGTGATAGCTGCTTACATATACTATTTTTCCGAGTAAGCGCATGGTTTTACAAGTTTTTTTAGTCAAGTGTCCCTGCCAAAGGGCGGAGAGGAGGTTGGTGCCATTGTCACATACAACCATTCCTGGCTGAAGCTGGCATGGCGTCAACCACCTCTGAGCCTGCCCCTGCAGAGCTGACAGAATCTCTGCCCCAGTATGGCTCCTGTCCCCTAAGCAGACTAACTCAAGCACCGCATGGCATCTTTTTTGCCTGAGTGCTTGCGTAGCCCCTTGAACGCCTACAGAGCATCGCTGGTTCAGATGAGAATTCTGCAGAGGAAGAGGCCATAGAGGAAGAATAAGAGGAGGGGGTGGAGGAGAGAGCTGTGGCAGAATCACCACTAGCATTTTGGAGGCGTGGTGGCGGAACAAGCTCCAACAATACTGAACCCTGTCCTGCATCCTTCCCAGCTGCCAGCAGAGTTACCCAGTGCGCCGTGAAAGAAAGGTAACGTCCCTGTCCATACCTGCTGGACCATGAGTCAGCAATAACATGCACCTTACTGCTGACCGCCCTGTCCAACGAGGTCAAGACATTGCCTTCCACATGCCGGTAGAGAGCTGGAATGGCCTTCCATGAAAAGAAATGGCGTTTGGGAACCTGCCACTGAGGTACCGCACATTCCACAAATTCAAGAAAGGGGGCAGAGTCTACCAGCTGAAAAGGCAGCAGTTGCAGTGCTAGCAATTTGGCCAAGCTAGCATTCAGACGCTGAGCATGTGGATGGCTGGGACCGAATTTCTTTCGACGGTTTAGTAACTGGGGTAGGGAAATTTGCCTGCTAAAATCAGATGGAGGTGTACTGATAGCAGATTGGCTGTAAGTACTTGGGACACCTATTGCTATACCTTCATTCCTCTCAGTGCAGGTTTCTAAGAAGACTGGAGATATAGTGGGGTTGGAGAACCCAGCTGATGAGGAGTAAGGAGAGGTCCGCCTTGTTCTTTGATGTGGGTCTTTTAAGTGCTGTTGCCAACGGACTGCATGGGAGGTCGTCATATGTCTGGTCAAGCATGTGGTGCCCAAGTGGCTGCTGTTTTGGCCACGCTTGATCCGCTTCGGACATATGTTGCAAACAGCAACGGTGGGATCTGCTGCACACGTGTCAAAAAAGGCCCACACCAAAGAACTTTTCAAAATATATGGGGAGTCAGCAGCACCCTGTACCTGCTTAGCTCTGTGGTGTGAAGCAATAGGGTGGCTGCCCCCTGGAGGGCATCATACCTCATTGGAGATGTGCCTCCTCCTCCTCTCTTCTTTCAGGCACCCAAGTTGAGTCAGTGACCTCATCATCCCCTCCCTCCTCGTCACTGGAGCAAACTTGGCAGTATGCTGCAGCTGGGGGAATATGACTGCCAGTTTCTTGACCTTCCTGGGCACCCCCTCTCTCTAGGCTGACGTTACTCCCTTCCTCAACCTGGGTACCATCATCAGGGCCTTCAAATTGCTGTGCATCCTCCTGCAGCATGTACACAACACTGTGGTCGAATAGTTCGGGGGACTCCTCCGTGCATGATGGTGGGGCTAGGGAAGGAGTGACTGTTGACATGGAGCCGATGGAATAGGCCGCTTTGGCAGCTGCATTGGCAGGCAAACTACTCTGAGCCTGGGTGACAGCGGATGAGGAGGATGAGGACGGCTTTGTTATCCATTCCACCAACTCTTCTGCATGTTGTGGCTCAATAACACAGCCAGCTGCAGTAAAAAAGGACAAGGGTGCCCCACGGCCACGTGGTGAGGATGTCCACGACCAGCACTGTCGACTGTAGACACGGAGCCTGCTTGCCCTCTTTAAGTGGCCTGTGAGCGTCTGCCTCTCCTTGGTGGCCTTACGGACATGCTGTAAATTTTGTTTAGCAAAAAAATACTACACTGTATTGTGTACTGTGTACACCACTGGGAAAGTAGTAGCAAGTGCACTAGGGGTGCACGGTACTGTGTACATTAACAGAAGTGTAATAACAACTATGGGTGCACTGTATGTATTGTGTACTGTGTACACCACCAGAAAAGTAGTAGCAACTGCACTAGGGGTGCACGGTACTGTGTACACCATCAGAAGTGTAATAACAACTATGGGTGCACTGTATGTATTGTGTACTGTGTACACCACCAGAAAAGTAGTAGCACTAGCAACTGCACTACGTGTGCACGGTACTGTCTACACCAACAGAAGTTTAATAACAACTATGGGTTCACTGTATGTATTGTGTACACCACCAGGAAAGTAGTAGCAACTGCACTAGGGGTGTATGGTACGGTGTACATCAACAGAAGTGTAATAACAACTATGGGTGCACTGTATGTATTGTGTACTGTGTACACCACCAGAAAAGTAGTAGCACTAGCAACTGCACTAGGGGTGCACGGTACTGTGTACACCAATAGAAGTTTAATAACAACTATGGGTGCACTGTATATATTGTGTACACCACCAGGAAAGTAGTAGCAACTGCACTAGGGGTGCACGGTACTGTGTACACCAACAGAAGTGTAATAACAACTATGGGTGTACTGTATTGACCACCAGAAAAGTATGAGCAACTGCACTATGGGTGCACAGCACTGTATACTGTGTACACCGCCTGAAGTATATTAGAAACTGTATGCCAGGAACGGCCTGCAGTGAGATATAGCTAAACTGTATGCAGTGGATAAATATATATATATATATATATATATATATATATATATATATACACACAAGAGTGTCTGTATATATATATATATATATTAAATACACTGCAGCTAACTGAATCACCTGCCTGCCTGAAGTGTATTAGAAATAGTACACCAGGAACGGACTGCAGTCAGATCTACTGTAGCTAAACTGGATACAGTGGATATATATATAGATATATACACACTAGACTGTCCGTATATATATATATATATATATATATATATATATATATATATATATATATATATACACACTTTTTCTGGCAACTTGAAATGTAGGATTTTCCTCCACCTCCAGTTCTGATGACAGCAGTCAACAGCACCAATATAGAGGAAACATCTGCCTAACAGGGACAACAAAAATCATTAAAAACCAGGAGGGCAGACCCTAGATGTTGGGGAGTTATCTCACTGGTATACCAATATTATTATTATTTCAGGTACTTATATAGCACCGTCAATTTACACAGCGCTTTACATAAATATATTGTACAGTCACATCATTCTCTACCCTCAAGGAGCTTACAATCTAAGGTCCCTAACTTACATTCATACATATACACACTAAGGCCATTTTAGACAGGATCCAATTAACCTACCAGCATGTCTTTGGAGTGTTGGAGAAAACTGGAGTACCCGGAGGAAACCCACGCAGGCACAGGGAGAACATGCAAACTCGAGGCAGGTGGTGTCGTGGTTGGGATTCGAACCAGTGAACCTTTTTCCTGCTAGGTGAACGTGCTAACCACTACACCACTGTATCTCAATGGTCTATCTTTTTCAGAGAAGTTGTCTCTCTGGGAGTCAGATGTGGGAATTTCCCTATATTCTGAGGATTGGCTTGATATTTGATAATCTTTGCAAAAGTTCTAGATCTGTATCTGTCCAAGAAGCAGCATTAAAATGACACAATATGTGTTATATGACCCCGACTAGAATACATGCATTCGACCCTTCCGTCCCCCCTACCTGCTTTAGGGGCTGCTCCGAATATGGCTCCCTTGTACACATTTTCTAGAGCTGTAAAAAACTGCACCTTTTTGGCAGCAAAACAGCCCTGAATGCAGGTTTTCCTATCACCCTACCCAACAGATGTGTTTGCTCTTTGCCCCTATCCTCGATGTTTCTCCTCCCTGGGAGAGACCACTGCATATATTTTTCAGCACACCTCAATGGGTTATTACCTTGAATTGGCACTCTTCAGAAACAAAGCAAGGATGGACACCAATAAACTTATTTGTGCATTTATCACATTGCTCCTGACTCTGACTGTTTTCAATAGTAAATGGAACTACTGGAATGTCTACTAACAAGAATTCCTCTATTATTACCCCCTTTCTCATTTTCATTGGTATCCTTATCTCATTCGGGCATGCTTGTTTATTATTCTTGTTATTGTATCCTTTTGGTGCTTGCATCATCAGACCAGTTCTATGATAGAACACCATGTGCTGCTTGTTATCGCTACATTTATATGTAAATTCTATTAATGCACTTGTTGCTTATTAATGTCTATGGATATTGTTTTGGAAACTTCGCTAATATCCGTTCTACACTGAATGTTATATTGATGATGCTTCATTAACCGCTTCCTGACCGCCGCACGCCGCAGAATGGCAAGGGTGCGCAAAAGTGCGTACCTGTACGTCCCTTCGTAATCCCAAGACAGCGGGCGCTTGCCTGCGGGTCCCGCAGACTCGATGTTCGCCGGTGGCCCGCGATCGCGGCGAGGGGAGGCAGAACGGGGAAATGCCTATGTAAACAAGGCATTTCCCTGTTCTGCCTAGTGACATGACAGGGATCTACTGCTCCCTGTCATCGGAAACAGTGATCTCTGTCATGTCAGTGGTAGCCCATCCCCCCTACAGTTAGAACACACCTAGGTAACACAGTTAACCCCTTGATCGCCCCCTAGTGTTTAACCCCTTCCCTGCCAGTGACATTTATACAGTAATATAATGTCACTGGCAAGGAAGGGGTTTAGCACTGATCGCTGTATAAATGTCAATGGTCCCAAAATAGTGTCAAAAGTGTCCGAGCTGTCTGCCGCAATGTTGCAGTCCTGATAAAAATTGCAGATCACCGCCATTACTAATAAAAAAAAAAAATAACAATAAAAATGCCACAAATTTTTTTACCAAAAATATGTAGAAGAATATATATTGGCCTAAACTGATGAAGAAATTTTTTTTTTTTTATATATTTTTTGGGGATATTTATTATAGTGAAAAGTAAAAAATATTGCTTTTCTTTCAAAATTATTTTTCTGTTTATAGGGCAAAAAATTAAAACTGCAGAGATGATCAAATATCACCAAAAGAAAGCTCTATCTGAGGGAAAAAAAGGACGTCAATTTTGTTTGGGTACAGCGCACGACCACGCAATTGTCATTTAAAGCGACGGAGTGCCGAATCGCAAAAAATGCTCTGGTCATTAAGGGGGTAAAACTTTCCGGGACTGAAGTGGTTAAAAACATAACAGAGGTTCTAAACCTATTCCTTCCCAATCCAAAGCAAAACCTTTGCAGTGCCCCCCTTTACTGCAAGGGTAAAAGCCTGTTGAGTCTAGGAGATGGAGGAAAAGCCTATAATACTACCTATAATAGCCTATAAACCTCTTCCTAAGCCACTGTGCAGTGTAATGGATCTAAGCAGGGCTTGACAAACTTGCTTTGAATCTAGGAGCCAGCTAAAAACGTTAGGAGCCAGTTTTTTCAAACTAACAAATCTTATGGCTGGAACATGTGACACCAAAGGTGAACTTCTCATTTAACCCTTTCGCTGCCAAACCCCTTTTTGTGGTTTTTTGCAAACGTTTAAAAAAAGATTTTAGGCCTGAAGATTACATAAAACCCCTAAATATCATAAATTTTCTGAAAGCAGACACCCTACAGAATAAAATAGTGGTAGTTCCGGCACAAAAACTAAATAAACTACCCAATTTTTTGCTAAAATATAAAAGCTGAGGTTGCACCGAGTAGATACCCAATTAGCTAAACCTTAAACATATCAGTACCCTATATTTGCCATAGGTGATGCTTCAAAAGCCCCCTTTAAGTCATCAGTTTAGCATTATGAAGGAGGTCTTGCGCTAGAATTATTGCTCTCATTCCGCCATGCGCGGCGATATGTAAAATGTGTATCACAATTGACGTTTTCAGGCGTAAGCGCCCCACTGTGTGCATTTACGTTTCTACATGCGTAAAACACTGAAGAAATTACACTTTGCTTCAATGTAAAGTAGTGAGTGTACAGCTTGTATAACAGTGTAAATTTACTGTCCCCTCAAAATAACTCAACACACAGCCATTAATGTCTAAACCGCTGGCAACAAAAGTGAGTACACCCCTAATTGAAAATGTCCAAATTGGGCCCAATTAGCCATTTTCCCTCCCCGGTGTCATGTGACTCATTAGTGTTACAAGGTCTCAGGTGTAAATGGGGAGCAGGTGTGTTAACCACTTGCCAACCAGCCGCCGTCATTATACTGTGGCAGGTCGGCACGATCCTAAAAATTGATTGCAGGCGTGCGCCCGCTGCATGACGGGGGCACTTGGCCGGCAGACCGCAATCACAGGCATGAGATCCAGAATGTGGATGCATGTATGTAAACACACAGATCCCCATTCTGACAGCAGAGGAGAGACAGATCTGCTGTTCCTAGTAATCAGGAACAGCAATCTGTCTTCTCCTCCAGTCAGTCCCATCCTCCCACAGTTAAAAACACACGAGGGAACACATTTAAACCCTTCCCTACCAGTGACATTTACACAGTAATCAGTGCATTTTTATAACACTGATCGCTGTATAAATGTCAATGGTCCCAAAAAAGTGTGCGATCAGTCTGCCGCAATGTGGCAGTCCTGCTAAAAATCACAGATCGCCGCCATTACTATTACAAAAAAAAATGCCATAAATCTTTCCCCTATTTTATAGAGGCTATAACTTTTGCGCAAACCAATCAATATATGCTTATTGCGATTTTTTTATACCAAAAATATGTAGAAGAATATATATTGGCCTAAACCGATGAAGAAATTTCTTTTTTAATTTTATTGGGATATTTATTATAGCAAAAATTATAAAATATTGTTTGTTTTCAAAATTGTCGCTTTTTTTTATTTATAGCACAAAAAATAAAGACTGCAGAGGTGATCAAATACCACCAAAAGAAAGCTCTATTTGTGGGAAAAAAAAGGATGTCAATTTTGTTTGGGTACAGTGTCGCACGACCGCGCAATTGTCAGTTAAAGAGACGCAGTGCTGTATCGCAAAAAAATCGCCTGGTCATTAAGGGGGAAAAACTTCAGTCTGTAAGTGGTTAAATTTGGTATTATCGCTCTCACTCTCTCATACTGGTCACTGGAAGTTTAACATGGCACCTCATGGCCAAGAACTCTCTAAGGATCTGAAAAAAAAGAATTGTTGCTCTACATAAATATGGCCTAGGCTATAAGAAAATTGCCAAGACCCTGAAACTGAGCTGCAGCACGGTGGCCAAGACCATACAGTGGTTTAACAGGACAGGTTCCACTTAGAATAGGCCTTGCCACGGTCGACCAAAGAAGTGGCAGGGCAGTATTCCAACATAATGATCCCAAACACACCTCCAAGACAACCACTGTCTTGCTAAAGAAGCTGAGGGTAAACGTGATAGACAGGCCAAGCATGTCTCCAGATCTAAACCCTATTGAGCATCTGTGGGGCATCCTCAAAAGGAAGGTGGAGGAGCGCATGGTCTCTACTTTCTAGCATCCACCAGCTCCGTGATGTCGTCATGGAGGAGGGGAAGAGGACTCCAGTGGCAACCTGTGAAGCTCTGGTGAACTCCATGCCCAAGAGGGTTAAGGCAGTGCTGGAAAATAATGGTGGCCACACAAAATATTGATACTTTGGGCCCAATTCAGACATTTTCACTTAGGGATGTACTCACTTTTGTTGCCAGTGGTTTAGACATTAATGGCTGTGTGTTGAGTTATTTTGAGGGGACAGCAAATTGACACTGTTATACAAGCTGTACACTCACTACTTTACATTCTAGCAAAGTGTAATTTCTTCACTTTTGTCACATGAAAAGATAGAATAAAATACTTACAAAAATGTGAGGGGTGTACTCACTTTTGTGAGATACTGTAGGGGCTAAAAAGTCCCCTATGTGATGATTTTTTTTGGTGACAGGTTCTCTTTACGGAGACATACAGTGTGCTCCACTGAATGTAATGCAATGCACATCGCACTGCATTACGTTCTCTCCCAGCCTCAATGGCCGGGGAAATGGTCAATGGAGACCCAGCAATTACGTCACTTCCAGGTTAACAACTAGAAGTAGAGGAAAGTGGATGTGTTTCCACTCTCATCCGCAACCCCCCCCCACGCTCTACCCAGCGTCACCTGCTATGCAGGTCCCGGGCCCAAAGATGGGCAAGTGGAGCCCAGCATATATAGCGGGATGAGGTGTGGGGAGCATACGGGTGGCAGCCCAGGCACGTCAAAACTTCTGGTCACAATGGCGACCTGGCGTCTAGGGTTTGTCGATCCCTAGATCAAAGTCTTAGTCTCAATGAGCCAAGATTATTTTCTTGCCTTGCGGACCAGGCATTTTTTCCCTGCTTGTTAACTTCTTGGGAACTGGTCCCCTTACCGTCTCTGGGAGTTCTCCTATCTATGGAGCCTTTGAGAGAGGACCTGGCTGCTGGAAGTTGCCTCCACCAATAGGAAATGTCCACATCACACGGGCAGTAATGTGAACACCCACCCTGGAAATAAAAAGAAGAGAGAAGGATTGTCACATGACCATGGCTTCAGCTATTAAAATGGGTATCTGGATAGTTTTTTTTTTTTATACCAGTGGTTAGTTAGAGGGGGGTGGGGGAGGAGGTCGCTAACATCCGGTGTTGGGCTTTAACTTATTCTTAACTCCCTCTTCTCTCCAGCACTTTTGCATGGTACCCGATGACATCAGCATGTAAGTGTCTTTGAGAAGAGAGTTTGGGAGATTGGTTGCAGTGTGTGGTTAAAGCTTACTGGAGTAAGGAGCAAGGCAAGTATAAAGCCTAGTAAACACTAGCACTTTTTTTTCATTCAACCCAGCGGGCTGAGTGAAAAAAAAACTAAGGAGCTCTTGAGGAGATCATGTACTAACTATCCAATGTTAGTACAGCAGACTCCCCGCTGGGCTATTGTGTTCTGATCGGGGGATGCCCCCCCCACCAGAACACATCAGTTAGCCATTGACTGCCAGTGCTGATCAGATGCCGGGTTTCCAGCATGCCCCTTCGGCCATCTTCTGTCGGTCCGGCTAGTGTACACACGGGCTGAATGTCGGCTGGTTTCTGTTGAACCGGTCGATATCCGGCCCGTATGTACCAGGCATTACAGCTTATTCCTCTACCCCTACACTTAAAGTGGAACTAAAGGCAATTTTTTATTAGTTTTGGACAGAGTGGAGAAGGATTAGAACAGCTGTCAGTTTTTACTGCTGTGTCCCCGGTAGGCGATTCACCCTATTTGCCTTGTTTATAATTATTATTATTGAAACTGAGAGAAAATAACATATATTTGGGAGTAAGGTACTGGGAATAATACCTGACATTATTGCTCCCACACCTCTCAATGTAACTGAGTATATATTTGATTTCCACTTTACTATAATGTTCCTTCACAGTTATGGTTTTACAAACTTAGTAAGCTATTGCTCTATCTGGTAGGGCCAGCCTGTCGGGTTTGATTCTTTTGTATGTATCTTGACTATGACAATCTGGCCCTTGACCATATTTGAGGGTGCATCCATCTTTTGACATTTGTTTGATAATGTTTTTATCATTGCATTTTGTTAAAGCAGAGTTCTGCAGATTTTTTTTTTTTTTTAAATCAGCAGCTGCTGACTTTTAAAATATGGACACTTACCTGTCCAGGGCGCCCGCGATGTCGGCACCAGAAGCCAATCTGTCCCTCGGCTGTCGGGTGCTGCCTTGCAGCTTCACTTTCTGGTTCCCTACTGTGCATGCGCGATTCTGCGCATGCGTGACTCGCGCTGTGCGTTCCCACTGGTCCCTGCTGTCTGTCTGTGTCTCCCAGAAGACAGCGGGGGGGGGGGGGTTCATAGATACCCGCAAGTGGTGTGGGTATCTATGCCCGGAAGTGGGCGCAAAATACCCGTATTAGACAGGTATTTCCTCCCCCCTGAAAGGTGCCAAATGTGACACCAGAGGGAGGGAAGATTCAGAAAAGCGGAAGTTCCATTTTTGGGTGGAACGCCGCTTTAAATCTATTGAAAGAGGAAAGTGAAAGAAAATACGTAATTTTGGTTGTCACCAGAACTGTAATAAAGGAGAAATCTTCCAATGGGGACACTAGTTCTGGTGACAGCCAGTGATTTCATCACGTTGAGGGATTTTCTCTCACTTCCTGTTTTGGCTATGGGGCAGGAAGTGACGGGAAATCCCCCCAATGTGCCACAGATGGCACACAAATAAAACCTGACAGGGGTTGTAACCCTTCCTTACTCTATCCAAAATCTAAAAAAAACAAAACAAAAAGAAATTAAAGTGGAACTAAAGTTGAAAAAAAACTGCAGACAGGCTCTTTATTGAAGATGAAAAATGCAGTCTCCCTTCTTCAATAAAATCCTCCTACCTGCCTGTTTGCAGTGCTCTGTAGATCATACACTGTGACTGTTCTGTACAGCTCTGTTTACATTCCAGCACACTGCCTGTATTCCAAGAGGACTGGACTCCTGCGCATGCATTGGAGTGACATCATCCCACGCCAGCCAATCAAGACGTGAGCACAGAACCTCACAGGCATCAGATCGTTGAAACTAAGGAAAATATTTTTGCCTTTAGTTCTACTTTAATGAGGATTTAAACCTAGCAGAGCCGGGTCATTCATTTTAATTTAAAGAATATGTAAACCCAACATTTTATATTCCTGATATGTCTCTGCTATACCATGTACTTGTATTAGAAAATATCCTGTTCCCTTTGTATTACTTCGTTTGTCCCTCTGCTTTCCTATTAAAAACTGGCCACACTAAGCAGGAGAGCACACCATGGTCAGTTCTCTAGCAGTGCTGGGAGCTCAGTCTGCTCTCCTCCAATGATCAGACTTGTCTTGACACCCCACCCCCCTGCACAGCCAATTACTGGCAAGCTCAGTGTACTCTCCTCCAATGATCAGACTTGTCTTGACACACCCCGCTGCACAGCCAATTACTGGCAAGCTCAGTGTACTCTCCTCCAATAGATTGTGGACAAGGGAAAAATTACTCCTGCGCTTGTGAGGGTCTGATTTGGTTTTGAGAAGAGTAGTATTGTAAACTGTAGCGAAGCTAGAGGAGATGGTATTGCTTGTCCCGCTGCCCAGAGAATGACCCCGGGGTGGTCAGGTAAGGCTAAGTGGAGAGTGATGGATGAAGGGCGCGTGATCAAGCTCACATCAAAACATATAAAATTTATTTCAGAGGAAATAAAGAGCAAATAAAAACAGTTGAATAATACCAATACTACGTATCATGCAAACAGGTGACAAAATGTAAAAGACATCAAAAACTCTCCTCCAATGATCAGACTTGTCTTGACATCCCCCCCCCCACAGCCAATTACTGGCAAGCTCAGTGTACTCTCCTCCAACGATCAGACTTGTCTTGACACCCCCCCCCACAGCCAATTACTGGCAAGCTCAGTGTACTCTCCTCCAACGATCAGACTTGTCTTGACACCCCCCCCCCCCACACACAGCCAATTACTGGCAAGCTCAGTGTACTCTCCTCCAATGATCAGACTTGTCTTGACACCCCCCCGCTGCACAGCCAATTACTGGCAAGCTCAGTGTACTCTCCTCCAATGATCAGACTTGTCTTGACACCCCCCCCCCCCCTGCACAGCCAATTACTGGCAAGCTCAGTGTACTCTCCTCCAATGATCAGACTTGTCTTGACACCCCCCCCCCCCCCCCGCTGCTCAGCCAATTACTGGCAAGCTCAGTGCACTCTCCTCCAATGATCAGACTTGTCTTGACACCCCCCCCCTGCTCTGCAATGATCAGACTTGTCCTGACACCTACCCCACAGCCATTCACTGGAAAGCTCAGTGTCCTGCTGTTTCTCCTTCCCCCCAGCT